>NC_056737.1:547634374-547659374 GCF_019279795.1 Protopterus annectens
TGGGACATGTACTAGAGGTACCATGGTGTAAAGACAGTATACCCAGCACCCACACCCCAAAGTGGATATTGTACACACTGAAACCCATGATAACACTCTGACATACCCACCATCACACATTGACCAGGACTGCGATACAATCCCTTGTCTATCTCAAGAGTGCTACTACAGGGATATGCATTTAATGCACATTCCACAGGGATAGTAGGGTGGTGCATTGTCATGGCTTTCCTATGGTCAACAACATCATTATCCCTTAATACTGTGTGGCAAGGCATATTGTATTAGGAGAATGTGGCCTCAGAATGCTGTATCCTGCAAATATACACACATACACACATACACACACTTGCCAGAACTTATCCCATGCCTATCAACCCATTTGTACAACAGTGTTGTGCTGGTACTGCAAGCCCCAGGTAGCCCATAGGGAGAAGAGTGTAACAAGGTACATGTAATGTCTGGTACAGCAGCAGCCACATCTAACTATGGCACTGGGTGGGTGTGAAGGGCCTTAGGGTATTCTCGACTACAGGTCTACAAACATACAGTCAAAGTTATTCTCAGTAATGCACATGTACACATTTGTCAGTACTGGGGTCCATTGGTGCAGGTGTTCATAGGTGTGTACTAGGCTATTGTCCATGGAGAGATGGGAAGTGTAGGGGATGTGTGTACAGTGGTATCATGGCACCGGCCATGTGCCAGCAGGTGATCTATCAACAGATACTAATCATCTGGTTGCATCTTGCAGAGGGCCAGTGAGGTGCTCCATTTGACATGTATGCAACATGTATTACATAACATGGTCAGTGTCTGTCTTGAAGACCTGTACCCAAGCATGCTCTGTTGACTGTGGTAGTGTAGTTGAGGTATCCATGGCATGTGGTGCATACAGGGTGTGGATTCCTAACTGTAGCATTCATAACACAGCTGGGCAGACATGTCAGTGTCAGTCAAGCATAGATTGCCTGTAAGTAGCCAAGATGGATGCCTGACATCTGCACATCTGTACAGAGGACAGAAAGACAGACATCAGCTAGTCAACTGGCTATGCATTAGGATGAATGTGTCGACAGATAGATGTCTGACACCAATAGGCATGCCATTACTACATGACAACAGCCCTCACTGACATGTGCTATACACACAGTAGTCTACAGTTAATTTCCACATGTCAGATCAATATCCAGTAGGAATTATTTAATGAGACATAGCTCACACAACAGGAGCATGACAGTGAGGACTCAGAGTCCATCTTTGCATGCAGAGGTGTTTGCTTCCACTACTACAATCTGCAATCTACTCTTACTTGGGAAAGCTATGTCAACAGTAGTAACGTAATGATACACTACATGCCAGTGTGACTGCATATAACCTGGGACACTACCCATGTATGCAACACATTCAAATGGAAAAGAGTGTTGTACAAGCCATATATACTCAGGTATCCCAGACAGTAGACTCACACCCCTTGCTACTGTAATGACAGCACATAGAGGCATGTTATGTACAAGGCATTAAATACACTTATTAAAGATGTCATTACCCTGCTATTTTATCAGACCAGAATGTGAGCACTGGTTACCAGGGCTGAGCCATGCTTAGCAGGTTTCAGCATTGCTACAATATAAATGCTAAGCACATTTGTGCACTGATAAGCAAAGCCTACATGGTGTAAGCATCTGTACGTTTAACTGTATGTTAGCAGCACTTACTGTCATGCAAACCCATGCAAACCTGCTTAAAGCTGCTCAAAACTGCCTGAACCACTCTGTATCCAACAGCACTTGTTCTGCCAGGCAACAAAATAATCAGACCTTGCAGGTCTAGAACCCAGGACCCCATTCAGTACAGTCACAGCAGTCAACCACTAAGCCATCACAGCTATGAAAATAGCTGTTGCTTTTCTAATATATCTGTCAGTACACATACTGAATAGTATTGAACAACTGCTATGACTTCTACAATAGCATAGTACTTGTTAGTGATATTACTGTTGAATCATGTATGTTGTTATATCTAAAAATACACATATCAGATAAATATGGTGTGATACATCTGGGAAGGTATATACAACAGCCATGTTTACATATAACAAGGATATGGATATATATATTCATATATATGTATTTATATACATCTGTATATTGTGTTATATATATGGTTATATCTATCTATCTGTATGTGCGTGTGTATGTATATATGTATATCATATATGTATATATATATATATATATATATATATATATATATATATATATATATATCTGTATATATGTAGACATATATATATTTATATATATATATGTGTGTGTCTATATCCATATATGTATGTATATATATATATATATATATATATATATATATATATGTGTGTGTGTGTGTGTGTGTGTGTTTGTGTGTGTGCGTATGTTTGTGTGTGTGTGTGTGTGTGTGTGTGTGTGTGTATCTGTATAGATATAGGGTATATATATATATATATATATATATATATATATATATATATATGTACTTACACACACACATATGTTTAACATATGTCCAGAACATGTAGTGGAGTCATACCTCTGCACCAATAGTCGCAACCTCTTAGTGCAAGGGGATGTCATGTAAGTATTGCAGGTATAAATGTAGATTGTTGTTACTGTAACAGGGGCTGTCATAACAGAAAGGTTGTGTGTGGGAAGTCACAATCGATATTGACATGTACACCATCAGTTACTGACAGACATCCTATGATCATCATAGTACAGTACCACAGATATCACAGTAGTGGTCCTGTGGAATACATCAGAGATATGACCAATAAATGTGAACAATCTGACACACTCTTGTCAGTGCAGAGGTAAACACAGAACCCCTTAGTGCAAGACATGTGGACCAAGCCTGACAAAGTGGATGTTAACAGCCATGTAAATGGGTATATCATGCACATACTGGAAAAGATATGCTCACACACTTTATGCATTTACACACTCCTGTCTGTCCTGACACATAATGACTGGAGGAGAAGAGGTCACAAGCCCACATACTACCCACTAGTTAGTGACATACAGCTGTACAGCATTCCACTGCTTTGCCAGAAATACACAACAGTTATGGCGGACAGCCAGCAGTACATCTGACAAATATCTGGACATAACATCACACTGGGTAAGTACACTGAGCTGCTAGGCATGTCAAAAAGCACCATTCAAACTACAGGCAGACTGCCACAACACTGGCCTACATTTCTTATGGGGGAATACACATGTACCTGCAAATATAGCAGGTTCTACAGGCATGTAACAGCATGGAGTAACAGACACCTGTGTGGAAGCTCATACCCACAATCAAACTGAACACAGCCATAGCCGCATATGGTAAGCGTGCTTAATATTACAGTATACGGACTGTCTGATCAACACCATCCTCATATGTGCCACTCACACACTAACCCTACATATACTGGGCCACTACACAGTGTATTCCGATGTCTGACTGTGGTATGTGACATATGTGGGTTTGGCCCTACAAACATGTACACCAAAAGGGTACCATATGTTGGAGCAGCATGCAACATCAGATAGAACAGGACCAAGAACAATGACATCTACTACAGTCTGTACACAGGCCAAGGTACATATTCGCAATACACACTCTGTCGACAATATCCATAAGTACACAGACCTCACTACTGTACACACTACAACAGAATGTCCAGGTTTTGTTTTCAGATATAAGCCCTACTATACATAACATGTCTAGCAGTCCGATATCTCACTGGCTTGTTATCAGGTATGATGTCAATAATGGTGTACTGAAGATATGTACCTCTTACTGCATGACAAATGTACAAAGGTGGATGGAGTTGTGGCTGGAGGCACAAACACAGGGGGCCAATATTGTCATGTTGCTGTGATAAACTCATATATTTACTGGTGTAACAGGGTTTGTTGTGACATATGTCTTCTGAGGGATATGAAGTCAGTAACTCTCATGGCTGTCACCATGTACTGACTGCAATTCTCAGATTTTGCTACTGCATTTCTAAAGATAGGTCATCTGTGAGTAACACAACACATGTAAGACTCCAAACACTGGCCAGTCTGCAGATATCCCTACAGGTGTGAGTTTCCTCAACCACATAACACTGTCATGACAGGTATTAAATCATGTAGACCAGCCATATCCACAGAAACCCTGTTAAACCAACATTGCTTCAAATGCAGAAGAGCAAGACGTATTCTGTACTCATGTCTGGAACATTGCCCTCCTGTTTGTTGGCCTGTCTACGTTGTGTATGTTGTAAGAGGTATATACCACTACCCTCTGTGATGCTGTTTTCCAAACACCGACATGAAGTCCTGCTCTCAGTGAATGAAAAGAGCCAACACCCACATTATGTTCCTAGTTATAGGAGTGTGTTTCCATGAAATTGCCTATGGGAATGTTACCACAGCTTTTCCACATGCAATCAGCTAGTGTGGGACTGCAATTCATGCACAGGTCATCAGGTGATCATGAGCATCACTTACAAACACAAGCTGCTGCTTAAGCAAAGCAGGTGTACTTTTCCACATCCACCAGAGAGGGAGTGAGAGAGACTGACAGAGACAAAGTAAGAAAGGAAGGGGGTAGGAGAGTAAGAGCTAAACATGTTTGTGTCATACACTTACCAGTACAGGGTTTCAAACCCATGCCTGTGTATTGCTATTAAATTTTTATGCAGTTATTGCATGCGCCACAGACCTTACATGTTGAAGAGCTGTCCAAAGGTATAACTGAAGGTGAGTAACATCAGCAACAGTGATAAAGGAGAGATAAGGTATGTGTAGTACATGTGCCTGTCCACAACAGCAGGCGTCAAGGATGACACAGCCACACTTTCTCAGGGACTCACACACATTATCACAGTTGGCAGGGTCAGGATTAGAATTCCTAACTAACTAGTTTGCTACACTACAGTATTACACAGGTATCACATGCACCACAGAGGTTATCAGGCTGATATGTGGGCAAAGGGTATGTCAAGGTGACTGACATCAGAAGCCATGCTTCAGTAGGGCAATGGGAGGTGCAGTGAGTGTGAATGGCCTCCAAATCATTAATCTCTGCACACACACAGACACAAGTTTGTCAGTACTGACATGCATTTGTTCATTGCTTCATAGGTGTGTAGTGGTTGACTGTACCAGAAGGCTGTACAAGGCCAGGCAAGGGGTATACCTTGGCAGCAGGCCATATGACAATGGTCTACAGTGTGGCTCAGAGGTGTAGTCCCTGGATTGGCCCACAGAGGTTCATAGGTTCATAGGTTCATACTAGGCTATCTGCCCTGGGGCATTTACAAGCCTAGCCCGAGTGTGTTTGGCTTTCACCACCTTTCCTTAGAATTGTGTTTGCTATGCCCTTTTTAAGGTTAGTGTACTGAGCCTCTGTCTAGCAGAGACACTGAAGTAATCCCCGGGGTGAATCTACGATCTCCCATCCACTCATCAGGATTCCTCTTGAAGAGAGTCAGTGAGGTGCTCTGGCTAACATGGATCGGTATTCTATTCCAAAGTGAAGGGAGCCTCTGTGTTATGAATCTGTCCCTCCAGCATGTTCTATTTAGAACTGTGCTGAGGTTCAAATCCCTTGAGCGTGTGGCTCTAAGGGATTTGGATTTTCTGAGGTGGAGCATGTCCATTAAGTCTGGGTTAGACATAGCTTTGTATGTCAGGCATAGATCGCCTCGAAGTAGGTGGTATGCGACTGAGTAAAGGTGGAGTTTCTTTAACCTGGCAGCATATGGCATCTGCTTGAGTCCCTTGATCCTCTTTGTGAGGTATTTTTGGGGTCTTTCCAGCTGCTGCAGGTGGCGGGTAAGGTACATCCCAAAAGGGGCATTGTATTCTATGATGGGCCTGATGAGGGATGAATAGAGGGGCACTATTACCTCCCCTGATCTGGATGTGAATCCTTTCGTGATAAGGTGGGCTATGTAGAAGGTTTTTCTAACCACTTTGGCAACGTGGTTGTCAAAGGAGAGATTGCTATCAACTTGGGTCCCCAGATCCCTAATTACTTCTTCTGTATTTAATGAGTTTCCACCTATATGGTAGTTTGTGGGCACTTTATTTTTGCCAAAGGGTATGACTATACACTTCTTGGCATTCAGCTTTAGGCCATGGCTCTGGCACCAGTTATCCGTCTCTGTGAGACTTTTTTGAAGGAGGTTCGTGTCAGCTGGAGAGTCAATAATGGCTCCCAGCTTGCAGTCATCTGCAAACTTAGTCAGCCATAGTCCTCCCGTACTGGCCTGTACCTCGGAAAAGTAAATGCCAAACAAGAGAGGTCCCAGTACCAAGCCCTGTGGTGAGTATTGTATTCACCATCCACTCATCTGGGTTACTATTTTGGGTGGCCAGTGCTGTGCAAAGCTTGCCATGTATGCGTTCTATATTCCATAACATGGATGGTGTCTGGGATGTGCACATGTCCCACATGCATGTTCTGTGACATGTGGAAGTGCATCTGGGGTATCTGAGGCATGTTGTGTGGACAGATTGTTATTATCTGATGTGGCATCCCTGACCTCATGTGGTGAGAACTGGCTATGGAACTCAGGTTGATCCTGCACCTACATTGACAGCATAATACAGGTATTCACTGGTGTTAGTGGCATCTGTCCATACAGGGCATTTGTATAAGGCATGCTATTTCCTTTGTGGGTTACATTTGCTGACTCTATAGTTGTTGCAGGCGTCCAGTGGGGAACATAACAAAGGACCACAGTAAGCAATTATTTGCCTATTGTAGGGATGGAACATGGTGCCATGCCCTCTGTAGTCCTCGGCAATCACACCATGATTACTATCTGTGGGCAATATGCAAGGAACTACCAACATAGTGGTTGATGCCTAGCCAAGTGTGTTTGTGTATGAGACATGGGTGGAGAATGTTCTCTGGGTAATACAAGGGTTGACCATATTGTTCCCCAATCCATAATGTCACATGGACTGTCTACACCAGACTCTCAGCTGTTTGACATCTGTTGTCCTTGTAAGGTGGACATTGTGACATATAATAGGTCCTCCATATACGAAATTTGCAAAATCCACCCCACAATGAGTCCTGTTATTGCACAATCACAGCTACATCCACACAGGATACTGATGAAAAACACACACACACACAAACTTGACAGTGGTGAGATTCAACCCCCAATCTAGGTATGTATTGCTACTACAGTGTACTGCATTTAACGCACACACCTCAGAGCTTATAGGGCTACTCTTTCCACAAAGATGCATTTCAAGGTGAATTACATCAGTAGGCTTGCCAAAGGAGGGCAATGGAAAGTGTAGTGACTGCGAATGGCCTCAAAAACATTGATCCCTACACAGACAAACACACACAGAGTTTCACAGTTGCTGTGTCTGGAATTAGACCTCCTCCCTAACTAGTCCATCTCTCTAAAGCATTACACAGTTATAACACACACCAGGGAGCTTGTAGGGCAAGTCTTTCCCTAAAGGTGTATTTCAAGGTGAATGACATTAGCAGGCTTGCCAAAGTAGGACAATGGGGAGTGCAGTGTGTGTGAAAGGGCCATAAACCATTCATCTGGACACACACACACAACACTCAGTCACACACAGGTTTATATTTAATAGAATTGTGTATACAACTGATAGATGAATAATGACTTGTACAGTCATGTTACACAGTTATCACAAGCACCACAGACACTATCGTGCTGAGGGATACCAGAAGCAAATGTCTACAGTGATTGATATTTGCACATCATGTGGTTTTTGGTGTGCTGGGTGGGACAGGCCTCATGATGAGAAGCTCTTTGTCACTGTCTGTCACTCTCTTCTACACATTTATGTATGTGCAAGTTTGGCCTATTATAATGTGTTGTCCTTGGCTATATGTGTGTATTCCTATCCGATGTGTGTGCAAAGCATGACTGGTGTGTAATGAGGAGTGTGTGCACAAACATCTGTGGCTGTCAGATATGTATAGTCCACTGTTGTTGCCAGACATGGGCTTCAGTTTCTGTAAGTGTGGGAGCATGCCCAGTATGACCTTCTGTACTGAATGTGTGAATCCATTCCAGGTAGGTTGTACTCCAGTGCAGACTTTTGTGTTCTACACCTACAGCTAGCAACATGTTTCTGCAGGATATCTGTTGTTCGGTTGACAATATAGGGTCACAATGGACAAAGGATAGTGGGATACTGTAACTAATTGTGTTTGTGCTGCTTCTGCTACATGGTTTGGGTGTTAGCAGAGATATTCAGACATATGTACTGTTTTACACTGTGATGTTTTATGTCATCAACTACTGACAGGTATACATATTTGCATGCAGTAATTTCCTGGCGAACACAAGATGAATGAAGCTGTGTCCAGTATTGTGGTGTGTAGCCTACATATTCTTGCACAATCATACCATTCTGGAGGGGGAGCTGCAGACACTTGCTGATGGGTTTGTGTAAATGGTTCAGCACCTTGGTACTGTGGTGGCTGATAATCCTATACTTGCACATCATTCAACATGACAGTATGGCCATATCCTGCTGTGGCCATACCTCACAGCTGTACAGATTCACACAGGTTACCGTGAGGCAGGGCTCATATGTCTGGTCATTACCCCTTCACACTGTGGTTTACAAGCAGGTTTGTAGCCACCCATTCATGTGTTTGCAGGCAGGGATAGTATGTGCACACATCTGAGTTTCAGACTTCACATACTCCATGGTGCCCATGCTTCTACCCCCCTCTGTTATTCTATCCTCTTCCGAACATTATGCAAACATTATCTGATAAGTATCCCAATAGTTATCACTTCATCACAGCAGTATTTAGGGGTTGGTCCACAGTTGATGAAGTAGGACATGGTGGACATGCTATTGTGATTTGTCAACATGGCCTTGCATTTGTGTTCTGTGGACTGTGTTATGTTATATAACATACATTGACAGTATGGGTGCAACACAGGCCTTTGACAGAGGACTGTAGGGCATTTGGTAGTGATGGAGGCCATCTGTTGCACGCCGGTGCATTTTGTCACTCCTACAGTCCCAGGCCGCAAGCCACTATATTCCCCTGGGGTGACACTGTAGGTATGCAAGGTGTTAATGTCAATAGTTTCTGATCCATTGGTGTGGATGCTGGCAGGGTGCTGCTTACAGCTAGGCAAACACCTGCATAGGAAACCTCTTCAGCTATTCCCATACAGAGGTGGGGGTCATATTGTACTCATTCTCAACAGCAGGGATAAGACTTGTTAGGTACCTGTGGCTGATGGTGGGGTGAGCTGGGTGCATGTGTGCTATGGAAGCTACTTGCAGCTGACTCACAAATATACATGGGGCATTCCACTTATGTTGGCTTGTGCAGGGACATCAGCAGTTTCTCAGTACTTCATACCTGTGCCTTTTGTGGTCTGCCAGTGTTTGGCCAGACAACATCAGTATTCCATACTACACAGCCAACTAATGTGTTGCTAACCTGTATGTACAATTCTAAAGGTGTGTCCATTTGACAGTAACATTTTATACACTCTTTGTCTAGGGTACTTCCACCAGTGTACTGTTTGTATGTCTGGGCCCACATTCATGCCATGTCCATCTTTCAGATGGTGACAGATATTACATCCAAACAATTATTATGGATTACTGCTGGAATGTGTCGTGCTGGGATGCACTGTGTTTGGCACTGCAGTTGTGAGAACTTGGCCCTGCCATCAACAGTACTGGCCATTGGCCACCAGGACACAACCCTCAATGCCTACATGCTGACCACTTTCACACAATATACAACACACACCAACCTAACACACAGAGCCCTGCATATTGCACACATGCTACAATGTATCCTGCTATTTTGGCCAGCTCAGGTAATCTGAGCTCCACTGTTATTATACCTACAAATGCATGTTACTACATTTCTACATAGGATTGTGTGTGTGTGTGGGGGGGGGGGTCACACCTGACAACTGTACACATTTTCTATGACTGCACTAGTATTTCAGGTACTCCATTTCATTTTGTCTTCTGACCTATCATACAGACTTGAGGCATATCAGTGTACTACAGGTTTTAGGTTTTATTGACTTACATTTCAGTTTCAGACTTCTTACCTTTCAGAACTAACATCCCACTGCCTGACCTGTTGTAGTCTGTCTTTGTAGGTCTGGAGGGTGGGGGCTGTTCTCCATAGCCATCAATAAGAGGCCTTAGCACAGCCTTTATTTGTGCTTGTCTACACCTGTCCTGCTGGCTGAGACTGTTGTTGGGTATATGAGCATCATTGACATGCATGTGGGTGTCCTATGAACACATATTTGGCCCACCACATGTCCTGCAGTGAGTTTTGTCACCTTGTCTAGTACTGCCTACTGTATTGACACCAGTATTTGTTAAGGATTTCATGCTACCAATATAGGTGTCTACTATCTGCTGGCATCCCATTCAGCCACCCAATTCCCTAACATGCTCACATCCATACCATAGATACAGGTAGCAGAATATACTACTACATTCAGCAATTGATAGTAAGCATGGCTTACCTTGTGCCTGTGCCAGTATTGAGGATAGTGCTGGAGGGCTGACTATGTTGGATGAACATAGTACACTCCCAATACATGGTTAAGCACAGGTAGTGTTATATTTGGCATCCCTTTTACTGTATGTGTGAGTTGGAGTGAGGTATCATTCCCTGGGTTCCTACCGTGTCAGTGTATGTGCTATGCGTTGCCTCTTTGCCAAGGCCTGGGCATACTGGGCATGCCTCCTTCTGCCTACTGGGGTAGGCTCAGGTTGTTCCTCTTCTGAGTCATTCTGTGCCTGTGCAGGCCTTGGCAATGGTGGGGGGCTGTGTGGCCCTGCCCCATGCTGTTCCTGCTGCAGCTGTTTCCACAGGATCATATTCCGTAGCATGGCACATACAATGACAGTTTAGGTACATGTAGCTGGTGAGTACTGCAAGGCTCCACCGGATATGTCCAGACACCAGAATCATGACTTGAGCATCCCAAATACATGCTCTATTATGATTCTGGTCTGTGCGTGTGCCTCATTATGGAGTTTTGTTTGGGTGTGTGTGCATTTCTGATGGGTGTCATCAGCCATGGCTCCAGTGTGTAACCAGTATTCCCCACTAGGTGGCCATATGGGATGTCCCCACTGGCAAATCTCTGGTACAGCTGCGTCATATGCCAGATGTGGGAGTCGTGCTAGTTTCCAGGGCTGCCAGCACACACATTCATTATAATGTCCTGGGCATTGCACGTGACCTGGCAGTTGAGGGAGGGAAAGTCCTTACGGCTTATGTAGACTCTACCCCACCCACCGGGTGGTGCTTTGATGTGTACGTGTATGTAGTCTATAGCATCCACTACCTCAGGGTATTCTGCTATTTGGTGGAAAAGATGCATATTGTTGGTCAACACCTCATGGGTGTTGAGGAAATATATATGCTCACCGGCATGTGCTGACATGGCATCCAGGAACTGGTAGAGTACCCTGGATGCTGATGCCTGTGAGATCCCCATGATATCCCCAATTGGCCTTTGGAAGGTACCTGTGGCTATTATTCTTAAGCCTACACATACCTTGGTATCCACTGGGATGGGTTCCCCTCTGTTGGTTCTTTGTGTGAGGTGTGGCCGGCACAGCTCAACAATTTGTTGTAGGAGGTCCCTGTCCACCTTATAGCGCTTTACTATCTCCAGCTCATGTAGTCCCTGGTAGGTTATCCTGGGTCTGTACACTCTTCTTCTTCTCCTCACTGTGGGTTGGTCATCAGCATTCTCATCCTCACCACCCTCAGCCTCTTTCACATGTTTATTTATGAGAGCGAATGCAGCCCCTATCATTTTGCTGATTTTGTTAGGTAACATTTTCCCATTTGTGTACACCAGTGGTGTAGAGTTTGTAGGAAAAAACAGAGGGAAAGGTGTTTGCATAGTTTATAGTAGTGTACTGAGCTGGGCTGCTGCCTGTGTAATTGGCTGATTCTGATACATTTCACCTGCCAACTATGCTAGTTCTCCTTGATTACCTTTCTTCTGCTGTTTTCCCTTCCCATTGTCTTCCTGTTTAAGCCCTGAGGCACGCCGCACAAACCCAGCGCTCACATGTGAACGGAGCTGCTATTTCCTTGTTTCAATTTTTTTTTTTTTTGGTTTATGATAGCTTCAGACACACCCCCTTCCTTAGCTCTGCTAAGCTAAGGGCAAACCCAAGCCACAGAGCTCCAATAAGCTTACAGTATGCCTGACACACCTCTCTATGATGTCAGCTAACTCTTAGGCTTGCACCATGGTTTTCCTGCACCTACACAGTTGCATGCAAGGCTAGCCATGAGGGGAAATCTGTGATTCAGTATCATTCCCCTCATTTGCATAGAAATGCCTGCTAATGCCTAGTTACAAGTCTGACACTGAGCCTTCCCCCTTAGCAACCACTATTCACTGTCCTTGTTGTCTTCTGCCTGCCATTGGCTATAATGGCAAAACTGTGATTTTGCAGAAAAAGCTTTTTTCAAGGTTTTCGTTTTGTTTTCTGGCCGATTCCATTTGTTCGCCGCTGCCCTATGCTTAAACGTCCGAAATCGGCCAAAAAAAAAAGTAAATTTTTGTTATTTTGAAACTGTTTTCCATGTCAGTGGCCATATATTTGGCTACTGGCATGCTTTCCACATTATTTACACTATTTATTTGGAGCTGTCATGGCTGCATTTTGTAGTTTGCAGAAATGTACTCAGTTACTAACCGAGTACATTTCTGCAGGTTACACTAATCCCGCATGGATGGCTGCCAGCTTCCTGGATTGCTAATTCACCTCATTTGCATGGTTTTCACTTGCAAATGGGGTAATTAGCATACAGGAGCTGTGTCCGTGCAGGAATAGTGCAGGAGCACTCGTGCACGTCCTGGGTACTTGTTCCTGGATCTCTCGGAGGCCATATTGCCTCCTGCAGCTCCTGCACTATTCCTGCACACCGTGCAGAGCTTGCTGAATCCTGGGGATAGCCTTTAAAGAAATTGTGTATTTGTTCTTTTATAGTTTTCCATTGTAAAGAATCTAACCACAATACGATCATACATAGGTTTGCTACAAAAAAATATGATTCCAAATCAGGAAAATTAATTACCCAAATTCCCCTTCCCTAATGAGATTTTTATAAGCTATTATTATATGTTTCTTGCTCATGATAATCACATATGTCTGAACATATTAACTTTCAGTCACACTTGGATTTTTCTTCATACAATTCTGCTTCTCTGATGATTTGTTTCACAACTGAGTTAAGCAGGTATAGGTTAATAATGTAGACTTTTCATACACCTTTACCAACTCAAAACCATTTTGTTGCTCAGTGTTCTTTATGAACCATTAAATCTTGATTGATACAACAGTTGTGAATGAAGACCATCAGGTATGCTGGTATACCCATATTTCATAGTGGAACCTAGTGTTGGTCATGATTTATATATTAAAAAGCTTTGCTATAAACAATGAAACACATATAGGTATCCCAATATTCATTTAACCTTTCAATAGTCAATCACACATCCTTGTTGATGTTCATTTTCCTCACTTTTTCATGATTTTATTGAATTGTGGGTGTAATCTCCCCCACAATTGAAATTATTTTGAATTAGGGTATGACCTAAAGAGTGTCATATTTGTGTTTATATGTGAAATAAGACAGAGATTCTTAAATGGATCTAAAACTAATGGGTAAGTTATGTGGCCCTACAGACATAGTCTTCAGTGAGTCTCCTTTTTGCAGCAATTCTTGCCTAATGCATCTTCATTCATTTAGTATAAAATTGTATTTTCTTAATGGCAGTATACATACATGCCATTGTTTCAGAAACAAGTTTGTCTTGACTTTGTAAGCTGGTTTGCATATTGCTTTCGTTTTTGATTTGTTGAAGATTATACAATGTGATGTATTTTCTACCACACCATCTACATTATGTCTGCAGATAGCAGCAAATGAATACTGATAACTGAGGATTACAGTGGAAAAAGTCTGTCATTAGACTCATTTTTCATGTCCTCCAGTATATCTCAATTAAATTAACTATCTACAAAAGTAAAGACTTGAATCGTCTTCTTGAACACTTCATTCCATTTTCATTTTCCACTTAACCACAACTGTATGTTAGCTATATTCTTTCAGTTTGTGGCTTAAAATAACTGCATTATAACTAATAACAGCTGAAAAGGCATAGGAACATCTTTGGCAAATACAAATAATGTATCCATAAGAACATCTGAAATTAAAATAAATAGTGTTCCTCCATGTAGTAATGAGGAGGCATTGAAGGTATTTTGTACATTTTACCTTTTATATTAAAGGAGAAAGGCAGCATTTCTAATTAAAAAAATACAAATCTACCATTTGAAAGGAATCTATTTTTTCAATAGAAATCAAGAGGTTCATGAGACAGTAGAGGCACATTCAACTTAGTTTAAACAGAGTTGAAACAGTGAGTTTGGTAAAATGACAGCCTTATTATACAGACTCCAACCACATTTAAAAGTGTAATAAAACGGGATGATGGCAATAATGACTTATTAGAGACAGAACTGTTTGTGGTATTAGAAATGGTCAGCTAAGATAATGATTGTCACAGAAAGCAGATCTGATACTGAGAGAAAGGGTTTAATTGATTTAGAATGAGTCATTTTTTATTTTCAGTTTACATATTTGACCAAAGAGTTAGAATTGTGTAGAGTGCATTCATAAACTGTAAAGCAGTACAAAACAATTCTTAAAATGATAAAAATAAGATTATTATCAAGAATACGTGCAATCACATTATGAGCAAGATTGTACTGGGCATAAAAGGAACAGGTAGAAGCCACCCACAATGCAATCAATATAGTTCTAAGTATGAGAAAGCACACTGAAAACATTTTGTAAGGGCTATAGTCAGTACTTGAGCCATAACCATTCTGCCCAAGTGTGTAATAAATGTAACTGCAGCAACATACTGGTGCTTTAGAGTCCAAAGAGTAGTGCAAAGCTGAAATGCTTGTGGGTAGAGGTGATCCACATTCAGTAAACATAGTATATGATTCACAGACCATTAATTGCATAGTAACTAAAGTGATGAAAATGTGCACTCAGTTCAAGCTGCTGCTGACAAAGCATTTATGTAATAAGTTGCTGATTTACAGTAAATTGAAGGTGGTAGCTATAGTGCTTTACACCAATAATATTTTAATGATATAAATACTAGTACAGCTCAGAAAGATATGAAAGTTGTATATAAAACATAGACTTAGGGTTTCTTTGCAGAAAACCTTAAAGACAACTAATCTAATGAGTTTAGTAGCTACAGTAATGAGTGCCTGAGAACACTAGCAAATGCACCTAAAGGGCTCCATGGAATAGTCGGTATATAACATGATACAGTTATCTGAGATGTCAGTAATCAGGAACATGATATGCATCTAATAAAGCTGACATATACACTGATACCTAAATGTCTGAATCATAAATACAATATCTGTGCAACTTCTTGGAGTACTGAATCTTCTGAAGTTCTTAACCTAGATGATGATAAGGTATAAATGACTGTAAACATGTAGAAGCCTTACGAAAAATAATATCTAGTTTGTGTTTCCCTAGCATGGAGCAGTTTCTGTGCAAGTTCATTTACAAACTGTTTTCAGAATACCAAAGATGAAACTATAAGAAAATGATAAATCAATTGTTTCAGTCCAATGAGAGACAATCTTAAAATGCTGAAACAGTTACAACAGCACCAAATTTGTATTTTTTTTATGTGCAGCCTACTTCTCTGTAAGCGCATTATTCAGCAAGATTGGTCTAGAGCACTGACTGATTATGTGCAAATAGAAAAGAGATGCTGTGCTATCAAAAGTATCAAAATTAAATTTGCGGTAAAGGATTAAAGTGGAGCATGACCAGAAACCTCTACAAAGCATCTTTTAAATATTGTTATGTATTAGTGTATGTTGTTTTCTTTGAAGCAATTTGATGTGTAATTTCAGTGCAAACCTGGCAAAATAATGATTATTGCTGATACGCTGAAAAGATCATACCTGAAAGAATACTGAAACGCATTGCTCTTTAAGGATTTTGAAGTTTTATGGACAGATTCTTCTGTCAATGTTTGTTGACAAGTTGCACAAGTTAATTTCTATACATAGAGATGACCTGTTATTCTCCATTGCTTCTTGTGGTTCTCATGTGAGGATGTTCACAGACTGTGAAATCACTGCATTATCTCAGTAAGCCTTGCTTTCCTAACTACAATGTGATATATATATATATATATATATATATATATATATATATATATATATATATATATATATATATATATACTAGAATGATTTATTAAAAACTGGACAAATTATTATGTCATCTGCATTGTAGTACTTTATCTAAGATACACAAATCACACTTAGGCATGGACAAGTGTATAGAGTGGTAAAGGCATGTATTTTCATGACATGCCTGCAGAACTATAGACAATTATGATTTAGTCTCCTGCCATAACATAGTTGTTATGTGTTCAAATCATGGTTGTTAAGAAATTCTCCTTGAGAGCAGAGTAAAATGAGGATTTAAAGGTAACTCTTGAGATTTATGTTAAGAACACATAACATCTGAGTTATGACTGAAAAGACAGTATGTCATAGTTCTTGTGGTATAAAGAGCTCCATTTGCTCCATTTTTCACCAGTTACAATGAAAGAAGTATAAACATTCAGAAGAAGAAGTATCTGTCAGAAGGATGAACAGCTTTAAAAGCTGTTAGACACTATACTATAAGGGTGGCAGAATGAAATATCTAACTACTTTTTAAGCTGTTTTAGCTTTTCTGCGCTTCTCTTTGGTGGACAGCAATGGCTGCCGCTAAGATCTAGTATGAATCTAGAGGTTAATATTAGTTGAAGGTGTTAAACAAAAGATTGCTAAGCATCTTACTGTTGTCAGAGAAGTGCTTAACGACATACACTTTTCTAAGATTTGGAATGCAGTCATAGTGGTCCATACTGCATATGGATTAGGATCATTTTATGCATTTGAAACATAGATATCAATAAATTTGCTTAGAACACAAAGCTTAAGTGATAGATTTTGTGACATCCATGTTGAGAACACATACTGACTGGATTATGATCAGAGAGACCCAATCACAATTCTTTGTAACATAATGGAGCTTTATCAGCTCCCAAATACTACAAAAGGTAGAGATGAAAATGTGGGAGCATTAAATGTGTTACAGTTGTAGAAGATAAAACATGAATACCACTATTACTCAGTCAGCATCTACCACAGATGATAGTAGGGAACCACCAACAGCTGTAAAAGTTAAGTACTCCATTCATCTTCATGGAAAATGCTGTTTTTTTGGTGGCTGCTGACCACTATATGATATTATAAAGGGAAGAAGGGTATTTTGTGAAGGTTTGCTAATCACTTTTCTCACATGTGAAATGCACTAACATATCTAAATACCCTTTGATTTTGGCATATGATCATACCACCTCACGCACTACCTAGCAAATTATGCATAGGTGTCAATTATTTAATTGTGTTCAGGAATCAAAACACAAAATGAATTCTTTTGATTCAAAGTAAGACCTGCCTCATTCCAATCAGTCTAATATAAAGAGTCATTTGTGTGTGTGTAAAAAGGGGGATTATTAGTATGGAACATTCTCTGAAATGGTCGAAATAAATAAATAAA
Source organism: Protopterus annectens (assembly GCF_019279795.1). Classification (NCBI taxonomy): domain Eukaryota; kingdom Metazoa; phylum Chordata; order Ceratodontiformes; family Protopteridae; genus Protopterus; species Protopterus annectens. Next base: position 547,652,102 of record NC_056737.1, read on the forward strand.
TAAATACATATATACATACATACATACATGCATACATACATACATACATAGATACATGCATATTGTGCCATCATTATGCTTAAATTCCCTCTAATAATGTAAGTACATAACACAACAGTTCCATGTGTAATTACCAGTCAGATCTATTTTGCACTGTATATGAATTTCTGAAATGGCAGTCTCAGATAATAGTCTGAAATATATGCAACAGAATTAACACATCATGCACACTGTATTCTCCCAGGGTAAATAACAAGTGGAAGGTATGGTAAAGCAGTGAAGAAAATCTCTGCAAATGTGACTTCAAAACTGACTGCTACTTATTCATACTTGCATGCAGGAATAAACTACTGCAAAGGGAGCAGATCATTTGCTAATGTAAACAGCACTTGTGAGATTCTCTGCATTTTCCTCTTGTCTGATATCATAACATGCACAAACATTGGGCCCTGAAATATGGTTATTAAATATATACAATTCTTACCAATAACTTTACTGGAGGCAGTCAAACATGATGTAAAACTAGAAGGTCTACCTGTTGTTATTTATTTCTACTAATCTATGTGAGGAAAGAAAAACATTCTATTAATGATATCCCATGTTAGAAAGAGTAAATGTATTTAGAAATGACATTTTACATCTCACATAAAGTTATTTACACAATAATTTATCTGGTCCAACAAGGATAGATTTGTACATTGTCAGAATATGCTCATTTGAACAGGAAGAACTGATAATAAGATGAAGAAAATATTAAAGAAAAATTAGAGCTAAGAGATAACAGATGACTCCATAGCAAGTAGTACTGGTCTGCTAGAACTGAGCTGCAACTGGTTGATTCAGTTTAAGTGCTGCATTTTGGAGGAACGTGGACATATACTGTTGTCCCTCAGTTTTGCCAGCCCTCATCTCATCATGAGATAAGTGAAATTATGCTCAAAAACCTTATAAGGCACTCAAGGGAAAGCCAGCTTGAGGAAGATTCTCCCATAACCAAGTCTGATTCCTGGAATTAATAAATGGAATGTAGATAAATGGCTGGGTAGTGTCTTCCCGTTATTACATCAAGCAACCTACATTACTCCCAACTTTGAAATAAGGGGGAAAAGTGAGTACCACAAGAATGATGAACTGTTTGATTAAGAGGAATATTGAACCTAGGGGAATAACTCAGCTATAATGCAAGGAGCATCTTAATTACAGTCTGAAATTATGGAAAAGACAGATTTGTTAAGCATCTTTCTAATATCTTTTTATAAGAACTCCTCAAGGCTGTATAGCTCTAGTCTCATTTTAGAGCTTTCAAAGCTATACAACATAGTAATCATGCATTTTTCTCTAACATTTATAGAACATGGGAGCATCTCATACCATAAGTCATTTGTTGTGTGTTTTCAATAGGGGTGTTAAGATTCACCTCTTCAGCATTGCTCTTTAGGGAATTTCTTGACATCCTTGATTTAAACACATGAACTAGTTATGGCTGGTGACCTGAGTATAATTCTTTATATAGTAGAGCTGCTATGCTGTCTCCAGGCCTCCAGATCAATTTACTAAACAATCCTAGGATTACACTCCATATGACAGAGCCAATAACCTGCGACTTACCATCACAGATATGCTACCATCATTACTTATTCTGATAAATGCTGCCCCCCTAGTTTAGTAAAACATTTGGCTATGGTCTCCAGATATTACCACCAGAAGCCAGTGAAGAGTGTTCCCTAATGTCCCACCTACCAGCTTAAAAGGGCTGTCCTAAATATTCCTTCAATGAAAATATTGAGAAAAGTAAAGTTTATGCCAATGTTTTAGTCATCAAGGACCACCCGCTTTTTCTCAATATCATTGTCTTTTATACAACTAAGCAACATTAACAAGTCTATCCCCCTACCACATTTCAAACTTTTCTCAACTGTATAAATAAATAAATAAATAAATAAATAAATAAATAAATATTCAGGATATCACAGCTATTAAAATTTGCAATCCACACTTGCTTTCTGTCATGGCTACTCTCCAAAGGCAATTCACATTGTAGTTTGTTAGGTGAATTGACTGTCTCTGATTCTCAAGCAATTGAATATATTTTGAACAATTCTACATATATTGAAGCATGGCAAGAAAACAGCACAAATTACCAACAGAGTTTGTGTAATGAACTTGAAGAGGAAGGAAACTTAGATAAATCAAAACATGTATTTTACTCTTTTGAATTCCTTACAAGGTGTATACGAGTATTAACCAAGGCAGACCTTAAAAGCAAACACAACTTCATTTTAATGATCTAGAAATATGTGCATCTGTGCTTTAACGTTCTGCAAAGCAAAAATTCATATAATGAAGGTGTACGAGTTAAAACTCAGCATCATTTTTGTAATCTCTGATGCTTTTCATTTTCCATCAGACATATCTTAAAATGTGACTTGCTTGGCATGTATAACTCTTTTGACTGTGGTTAATGCCATTTTCCAACAATGCTGACTGAATATTTCAGAGCAACATTTGAGGGCAATAAGGTTAGGGAAGCTCAACTGTCAGTCGCATCTCAAATCATTTGAAACTTCCCTGTTGTCAACCATCTGCAGTACTTCCATTCACATCCACAGTGAGGTTTTCTAAATCTTCACTTCCATGAAAAAAAAAGTATTTCTAATGGACTATTTGGCAGCAACAGTCATTTGAACAGATAGGGGGAGAAAGAAAATGCATTTCTGAGATACAAAAGGAAGATTACAAACAAAAGGATACTTCTTTCACTCAAACTGCAGAGATGCTTGTTCAGCCATGTACTGTGAATCTCATATCAACAGCAGCCTCATTTTCTTGAACATTCACATTCATAATCTCACTGTGCTAATCTATCCTTATTAGATGGTCTTAACATTCTTCCTACAGTGTTGCACCTGTGTTGACATTTGAAATCCATTTTTTTTATAAATAACACATCAGTAATCAAAAGCTGCCTACCAAAAGTAAATGAAATATGCAAAACTGAAATGAAAATAACTGGCATATGATGCAAAGTTGGCATCTGTGTGAACTACATGTATGATATATTTATTATCAGATTAAGGCTGTAAAAAAAATCACAGTTTTGTCTGCTTCATTCATGAAGCAGCAGACTTAAATTTAACCCTGACATGTACCTTCCTGTTTGGCATGCTAATAAAATGGATGCAGTCCTGCAAAAGGGAATAGACTTAATTTCAAGCAAATGATCATGAAGCATAGAAAATGCCAGTCTTAGAAAGTTTTATTATTTTAGGGAGGTTATTCACAGAATTTTGCAGTATCATAAAATGCCCATCTTGTTATATTATAATTTATTTAAAAAATCATTCCTTCTCTGCAAATAATTTTATTATAAAAAAATGCCATGCCCAGGATTCAATAAACTCCGTGTAGGTATAGTGTTATTCCTGCACGGAGTAAACCATGTCCACTTCCGCATAGCTTTAAGAGCAGTGCACCTTGCATATTCATGAAGGTGCACTACTGCTAAGGCTAAATGGACACAGACACTACTGAGTGCAGAGGGCATGTTTAAGTAGTGCACGACCATCTATCATGCCCCCTGCACTCAGAAAGTGCCATACCACTCTTTTTAAATGCTTTACAGCGTCTGCAGACACTGAAATCAAATAGAATAGTAAAACAGTGTCCACAGACACTGAAATAGTTAAGAAATCAAGAAATTAATGCATGGGGTGTGTGACAGATGTGGCAGGGGGGGTGTCTGATGAAGTTTGGTCAGTGTGCCTCACAAAAGCACTTACTTTTGTATAGTTTGTTACTGAGTCTTGAATATAGTAAAATACTCATTTCCTCAATTTCAACTTGTGGTTCATTCATTCAGTTTTCTTGGTTGGTGTTCTGCTTCGTGGTTTCATGTGTGACAGGTTCTGTCACACACACCCTGCATTGTCAAAGTGCCGTATGGTACTTTCAAATTGCTTTCAGTGTCTGCGGACACTGAAAGCAGGAAGACTGGATAGGAAGCAATGCAGGGGGTGTATGACAGGTACTGTCACAAACCCCCTGCATTGTCAAAGTACCATATGGCACTTTGCAAGTGCTTTCAGTGTCCATGGACACTGAACGCAGCTATCCAATAGGAAGCAATGCAGAGGGTGTGTGACAGGTACTGTCACACACCCCCTGCATTGTGAAAGAGCTGTACTGGCATACCCCTCAATGGTACAGGTTTTTGCAGAATGCCCAGATGCCTGTCTCACATACCTCTCAACCTCCTAGAGCAAGAAATCTGTACAAAGCCATAAATAATAGGGGGACAAAGGGCCAAAAATAGGGACACTTTTTAAATATTGCTCCTACAAACTTGGAAAGTTGATAGAGTAATAGATTTTACATTAGCACTGATTTACTGAAGGGTGTGAAGTCTGAAACTGAAATGTCTGTCCTTGTGTTCTCACTTAAAGCCTGAGTGATTTGCCAATGATTTGCTAGAAAACCACAGTCACATGAGAAATGGACCAAAAATATGAGGCAATACTCTGGACATTCTGCAAAAAATCTGTACAGTTGGGAGGTATACTGCCTCATGTTTTTGGTGCGCTCCTCCAAATATTTGTCCCTACCTGGGAAATAACAGAGGACTGGAGTAATTAAATAAGGAGAAACATTTGAGTTTAAGACTCCACATCCATGGAAAAAGTCATACTAATGCAAAACCTATTAGTCTATCAACTTTCTAAATTTGTAAGAGCAATATTTAAAATCTGTCTCTATGTGTCCCCTTACAATTGACCTTACTGTGACTGACAAGGAGTATTGATACATGTACATAAAGTGGTTTTATTAATATCTCTTTCTTTTTTTCTATTCTAAGGTGCTTTTAAGATTAGCTGAGTGGGTTTGCGAGTAAGGGCCCTCTGATCAGCATTGCTTAAACATCTCATAGCCGCTAAATACAAATGTATAGCCAAAATTTCAGCAATGAGATGGTGTAGTGGTTAGAGTACTGGCTTTGCATGCAGACATTCATGGTTCAAATACCAAAACAGGCACTTTATTTTTACATGGGGAAAGCATTTTTAAAATTTATTTTTTATGTTAAATTATGCAGCAAGTGATTTTTGTCAGCCAGAGTAGTGTAGCTGGTCCAAAATGGAAATGGGAGTGTATATAACATGTGAAATCACCCATGTATACACAAATATCCCATACAGTATAGTCACACACCAAGGTAATGCAATGAAAGCACATAGGGGGATGTCATATAAAGTAAATCATATACACTTAATAATAATATGTTAGTAATGATGAATTAATCTACAATCCTGATATTTTTTAAAATAAAACTGAGCAATGCTAAGCAGTGCTCAGCTATGCTTAGCTGGTTTAAGCATTGTTGAGATGTACATTCTAAGCAGCAGTTAGCTCAGCTAAGTGGAGTTGCACACTGCTGTGCCCAACATTTAACCCTTTAAGCACTGTTCAACTTATCTTAGTGGATTTGCAGACTGCTTAGCTGAGCTTAGCATTTTCAAAATGGTCCAATGACAGCAAAGGGTGGGACTATAGCTTTATTTAAACCACACAGGATGGGAATACAGCCATAACCTGCTGTAGTCTGATCTCTGCAGGAACCATGTCAGGTGTTGGAGAAGGCTTGTGCTTTTGGCGCAGTGCTGGGGTAATTTGAAGTCCAGTGTCATGGCTGGGCTCTTCGTATCAAACCATGATGACAGACTGCTGAAGGGCCAGTACCAGGGCTCACAGTATAAAGCAGAGGCATGGGACCAACTGGCATGTGACCTCACCAGTGCCACTGGTATCCCCCAATTTGGTAAGCAGGTACGGCATCACTATGCTGACCTAAAACGGAAGAAGGGGGTGCTCTTGGCCCAATGGATCCAAGATGCTTGTGACAACCAAGCTCCAGCAGTTTGTAAGTATCACAGATACAGGTGTACCAGATTCTAGCTTGAGTATGTCATAGATAGGTATGCATAATATTTGTTTCTCACCTCCTACAACTGCAGAGGAGAGGGCAAGTAACATTGAGGACCATGCAGACAGACTGACATGGATGCATCAACAGGCTGGTGAGTACAGATCTAACTTGCAGTATATAGTGGCATAAAGTAGAAGAGGTACATTGTTTACTGACAGTAGGAATAGTGTGTACTGTGTCTAATGAATAAATGATGTTTGTCACACTAATCATGATCCACAGGATATCCATTAATAAAAGTGTCATTTCACTGCAATAAAGATGTATAACACAAATGGTTGTGTTTACTCTGGTATGTTGTTATAGAAATAGAATGTGTACAGGTTCATTACAGCAATTATGGCATTGAGAGCATGAAGTAAATGAGGCTGTTCTGAGAATCAGCTAGCATGCAAAACAGTAGAATGTGGAGCTGTAAACCAAGATATAAAGGATATCTGAAATATTGTATGCACTAAGTTCTGAACCCTGAATAGTCATGTCTACAGTATTATAGTGTGTCCCCTGCAGCATTGCATTCTTGTGTTTACCTTTGTTTCCCAGATTGTGTCATTTCAAAGGATTAATACACAGTACATAAACTATCTGCCATGTATGAATGTCTAGGTTACAAGGTCATACTGTCTAACCCAGGGAGTATTAGGCAGAAATCAGTCAAATAAAAGATGTCAGTTTTCCCAGTAGCTCAGTGTGATGGACAATAACCCTGTTGTTCATTTTATCACACCCAGACATGGTTGAAATCCAGGGAGTGGTACTGAGATGTGTCATATATATACATTAAAGCAATCCTGAATATTTGTAAAAACTGTCAGAAAGTGTTAATAAATATTTTCTCCACAGGACTTACAGTTAAAGAAATGTGTATAGTAGCTGTATGAAGGGTATACTAATGCACCGTGTACAACTGTTCCACTGTCCAAACTCATATGCCTGCAAATGACAGCAGCAAAGGTGCATACACCATGCACTCTCCATGAAACATGTCCCTCAAGTGTCACGCTGTCATGGCTAGTTGTCACTGCTGCCAATAACCTTGGACACAGATAGGAATCCAGGGATGTATGCCAGTAGTAGATTCACACAACATCAGTGCAGGGTACCCCTTCCCTGTCAACTATGTAACCCTAACATGTACAACCCACCTCCAGTAATGTAGCCATTGTTCTCCCAGTCTACCCCATACCATTACAGATTGACAGTGTAATGGGTATGTATGTGTCACAGAAGCTTTGGGACATTGGTAGATGTAAACTTAGGGCATACTTGTAGAGTATTGAGTAGTACTGCTGT
>NC_056737.1:547664374-547666874 GCF_019279795.1 Protopterus annectens
TGAAATGGAATGCAGATGGGGGATGCAATAATGTGAAATAGGAAGTTAAATACTAGGTCACATCAAGACCTGCTGGACTCACATGCTTCTGTCCAGCATTTATGGGCATTCCTGCTGGCCCTGTCTGTAGTGACATAGATCACACCTCTGGTGCCTGAGTCACCCCAGCAAAGGTCAGCTCATGTTTGACTACTACTGAAGTGTCTGCTGTCCCGTACTGACAGTGACACTGCTAGGCCAGCTACCTAGGATGTTGTAAATATCCATATGTCACCTGTGAATGATATCTTGATACATATGCTTGTCTTACAAATATAAGATACTTATATAGGGTATGTGCATAGTAAACAACAGGCACAGAAGTGTGAGTTGAACTGTAAGTTATATACTGAGCCCATAGCTGTCAACTGTCCAGAGGCTTGCAGATTGTCCATGTTTGACTCACATTTGTAGTCAATGCCTCATACAGTTGTGTATTGTCTGGCAAATCACTGGCAACCCATTAAAGACTGAAGTCATAACAATAGCATGCATTTGCATGTGAGATGTCATATCCCGTGGAGTAGTCCTGTGAATCTGAAACTGTCTTTGCTAGCAACTAAGTGTTTAATAGCTAGATGTATAGCAGATGTCTTGCTCTAGCAGGAGCTAGGTGTCTTAGCATGAAACCCATGTCAATGCAAGTGTACCTATTCCTGTAGGATGCTGACATTTATGCAGTCACTGACACCTGATTTGCAGCTGTGAAGGACACACTAAACCTGCCAGGGTACTCATCCCATCATATGTTTAGACCCCAAATGGAGGGCTGCAAAGCCACAGGAGGTGGAGTTTTAAACATTATCATACACATACACATCTCCAGGCTCACCAAACAATACGACACATGGGAGACTTCCCAAGTGCAGTTAACTGCTGACAAAACACCTACTCAAATCATGGCTAGCTACAGACCTCCAACCATGATGCTGGACACCCACCACACCTATCTGGATTTGCTGGAATATGTAAAGATTCAACTGATTACCTTGCTCCTGGGTGACTTTAACCAACCAACCATAGTGTGCATGACCTATGCTACCTGAACATGAATGCACAGAGATTCCTCAGCTTTGTCAATGGCAATGCAGTGGATCAGCTAGTCAACACTCTTACGACAGGTGGAAATATCCTGTACCTGGTCCTAACCAACATAAGTAGCCACTGTAGGACTCCTAAAGGTGTCATCCTAATGGTAAGATCTGCCCACATAGCCATCATTGTTCAGGCCAGCATCTTCTCTGCCCCCCCAACCCCTGCCCCTTGTCAGGGTCAAACAAAATAAACTTTACAAAAATTACTATAATCTCCTCAGAGCAGGTATTTGTAGCTTTACAGCCACTATCCCATCAGTTGGAACTAGCAGTAGTGTCCAAGCCCACACCACAATACTATATGAGCACCTACATAGCTGTATGGACTCAGCAATACCTGACAGGACAACATCATCTCCCTCAAGGTAGGGTAAATGCCTGTGGTGGACAGCAGCAACACACAAATACCATAACAGGTGGAAATAATTGCTGGACAGGGCCAAGATGGAGCAGGTGCCTAATTGGAAACAATTCACCTTTGTCTGAACAAGCAAATAATGTCACATGTGAATTACACTAAGGCTATCTTTGAGTGCAAATTGGACACATCCACCAAGGCCAATCACTAGGCCTTACACACATATGTCTGTAATCCTAGGGGCAACACCCAAATCTGCTATGTAGTGGTGGTCAATAACACCACATACAGATATGGCATAGATATAGACAACCTGCTGCAGACAGGTGAAGTGTAAACATCACCCCCTGTCCCCCATTGGTACACATGGGCATGCACAGCACCTGCCCCCTCCCCTCATCATCAGGAAGCAGGTCCATAATGCCCTCTCAAAGGCAACACACAGAAGTCTCCATAAGCCTGATACCATCCCTGGCTGCATCCTACATGAACTCAGGCATGAGCTCTCAGCTCCATTACACACTGTAGTCAACCAAAGCCTGAGCATCAGTGTCATCCCATCTGCACAGAGGACAGACACTGTCATCCTTATACACAAAGGTGGAGCAATTTACTGACCCAGCCAATCATATGCACATCGGTCTAACTAGCCTGATTTGCAAGGGCATATAAGGCAATATCAAGGACATTATGAACAGGGACATTGGCAACCTCAAAATGCTTTTGCCTACACAGTGTGGTATTGTAAAGGGAGATCAGGCCTGTTAAACCTGGTTGATTTCTCTGAAGTGGTTAACAAACACAAGGACAAGTGGAAGATGGTGAACAATGCCTACCTTTACCTAGCCCAGTTCTCTCACAATAATCCCCAGGTGGCCAGGATATGTAAGCCTACACAGCTAGGCATCCACCTGTATGTTACCAGATGGACAGCTAACTGGCTCCATGATAGTACCCACTCAGTCAAAGTAATGGAAGCCACCTCTAGTAGAAGAATCTTCCAGAGTGT
>NC_056737.1:547671874-547799374 GCF_019279795.1 Protopterus annectens
GTTTTCTATACTTGCAATTATATTTATGTTTTTTCCACATTTCTTGCCTTCTCATCTGGTCCTTCACCTTATATTCTTTCTTTTGATTTTTGGCACATTCAGTTGCTGTCTGGTTTTTATCCATTTCTGGTTTAATTTCCATTCCTGCTTGACATAGATATGCTTCTGATAGATTAAGTAGAGACATAATTTTAGATTTATTCTCATCATGTTTCAGAACTATCACTACATTTGGATCTTCTGAGGTCAGTAGATATGTGTGGAGTCCCACGATTGCAGATCATTACATGTAATCAATTTCAAGGAGGCCCATCCCTCATTTGGAATGAGGAATATATAATCTTGGTATGCACTGATTTTTATAAATCATTTGGTGAGCATGAGGCATCCTTCTTGTTTTAATATCCAATCTATCCAACACTTTTTGGGGCCAGTCAATCACTCCAGAAATGTAAGTTAGGACAGGAAGAGTAAATTGATTTATAGCTTGGATCTTGTTCCTAGATGTCAATTCTGCTCTCAGTATTCCTTACTGAGTTTTATTCACATTTGTTCATGTTTTATTGCTGATCCTTCATCAATTCCCAAGTATTTATACAATCTCTGTTTCTCAAGTTCTTTTATATCACATTCACTTCCCAAACTGATGTTTTCCTGGTGCTGCAGTTTTCCTTTTTTAAAGGTTGCTTTTGTACATTTATCAAGAACAAATGACATTCCAGTGTCATCTGAAAAACTTTTGACAACCTGTAGCTGTGCTTTCAGTTCCTCACTTGATGAGCTATACAGTTTTACATCATGGACAAAGAAAATGAGAAGTCATTAGACTTTGTTGTTTTCTAAGAGTCTAATTGTTGCCATGGCCTAAGCTGTTAAGTAAAAAGCTTAATGGATTAATTGTAAGGCAGAATAGCAACGGTGGCAGACAGTCACCCTGGAATATTCCCCTTTGAATTTTTATCCCTGGGATAATAATCTGTCCTCTATTATGGCTTAATTGCAAAGTGGTCTGCCATTGTTTCATGGTTACTATAATGCAGTCAATCAGTGTAGGGTGTATCTTATAGATTTTTAAGCACTCTTTTATCCATGAATGCAGGATACTATCAATTTTTTTTTTTTTTTTTTAGTCAATCCATGCCATACTTAGATTCTTCCCCTTTTTACAGTTCTCCACTATAATTCTATTTAATGATCCTTTGTTCCATATGACTTTCTTTTATTGCCCTTTTGTTCTACTGTCATAATTAAGTTTTCTTCTAAATAACTATAAACTCTGTCGGTGTCAATTCCCGTGTATAGTTTATATATCGTTGGAACACAAGTTATTGGGCTATAATTTTTAGGGTAGCTTGCAGGTTCATTCTTAAATAAGAGCATTGTTTTTCCTGTTGTTATCCAGTGCAGTGTCTGTTTGGGGTGCGCATATAAATCGTTCTTACTCAAGGCTAAATCCTTGTGCAAAGATGTTAATACTTTCAGCCAAAAGTTAGGTACTGCAGATGGGCCTGAGATTTTCCAGTTAGAGATTTTTCTTAACTTTGCTTCAATCTATCTGGCTGCTACTTCATCCCATTTCATATTCTGTAACTTTAATCCTCTTATTTTACTTCTTCTATCCATTTAGCATATTTCTTATGTTCAACAGGATCTTCATAGATACTTCCCAAAATGTATTCCACATAGCACTGTGACTTCTAGGTATGTCAATGGCAGAGCAGTACAGAGTAATGTGGTGAACCACTGACAGATAGTTGTGTATAGGTTGATAGGTTGCTATGATGTTAGCAGGGTATTGGCCCTGAAGCCCTTATAACCCACGCAGATGAGAGTGTAGCCCATGTTAAGACATATCAGCACAAAGAGTCCCTGTCCAGCAGGACTGTATGGTGTGTTTCCCATGCACTTATACAGGGAGCACATCCCTAGAGGTACTGAGGCACTTCGCTTACTGTTGACAGGGAGTGTATTCCACAGATGGGGGAGTGTGTGGTACACATATCTGTCACACTGACAAGCCATACTGATATCACAGCCCAGATTGATGTTGCACCTACAGGTTGATGGAGTGGGCCTTGAGTTACAGATGTGCAGCAGTCTCACCAAGGCAGGGTCTGGATTGCTTTGTATGCTAGACAGTGGTCACCTCAGCAGAGTCTGTATGGAATAGGGTAGATGGACAGTGCTGTTAGCCTATATGTGTAGGGTAGGTGTTTGGGGTTTGGGGTAAGGCCTTAGTGTTTGCAAGACCCTGGTGTGTGGAGTCTACATGGTCTGTGGTGTGTAGGTTTGTGGAGTTCTCATGTGATTTTGCCCCTGAGGTGTCCATTGTTTGGGTTTTTGTTTTGTTGCAGACCTCCACTTACATCACTTACATGGGTATGTGTTGTGTATTTGGAGGTGATGTTTACTGACTCCATACACTGCATGCACCAATGTTACTGCAGAATTTGTTCTGATGTGCACATTCTCCGTTTGTCTGGCTAGTGCTTAGTGCTTCCCCTTCCCCTTATGTGTGTCTCTTTGTCCTTCTGTAGTCCAGTCACAGGCTTTGGCCACAGTGGCTGCTGCTATGTATTTGTAATGCTAATGTGAGTGGGGTAAATGCCGTTACATCACACACAAGGTTGTGGACTTCACACCTCTGAGTGTACTTATTTAGAGTGTTGTTCATCATTGCACCACTCTATTTGCTCTGGTTCTTAGACAGTTTGTATTGCTATATGTTATTATGAGGCTACATGTGGGCCTAGCTGTCATACCATCACAGAGTGACATCTGGACAGGCCCAAATATGACAGTCAGACAAAGGCCCACACATGGGGACAGGGTGTTAATAATGTCCTGCCAAACATAGACAGTTGGGAGACCGGTTTGGTAATTGCTTGTTTGCTCTTATGGGTATGATGTCTGGTTCCACACTGTCTGCCCCATTGCTGTTTTGACATGACCCTTTCTTGTTTTGCAAATAGTTGAAAGGCAGAATCAATGTTAGGACAAGCAGAACAGATATACAAGGCATACTGGTGCTCCTACTGTGACAACCTGTGTCATTGCAGGGGTATGGCTTTTGGCCAATGACATGCTGTAAGTGCTGACACAGAAAGTCGGCAGCCTTTTATAACCTGGCAGTACACTGACCTTCAGGTACCTGCTGTCCTGCTAGACACCATACCTCTCAACTTCTGAGAGCCAGATATCTGGACACAGCCATAGGTAACTGGGGGCAGAGGCCTAAATATATGGACCATTTCTAAGTATTGGCCTTACAAACCTAGAAAGGTGATTCAGTAACAGGTTTTGCATTAGCATGCATTTTTTCTATAGGGTATGAATTCTGACACTACAATCTGTCATTATTTTCTGACCTTAGTCTTACATGATTTGCCAATGCATTGCCAGACACCCACTATTTCATGATACACAGACCACAAATTTGATGCAGACCTCTGGACATTCTGTGGTAGGCCTGTACAGTTGAGTAGGCACTGTGTAGGTTACTCCAAGATGTGTACTGTCCATATCTGTGGCCCCCTGTCCATGACCTGTCCAGCTTTCCTGCAATAACAGATATTGATGTCTGGACAGTGTGTACAACTCCTACCATAGGTGTAGCTGACATGCAGAATAGTTGGCACTGCAGTTCATGGAACATGGCCCTGTCAACCACAAAAGCCATTACAACACAAAAGCCAGGAGTAAATGCTGGCCACATCCTGACAGTATTATCCACACATATACATAGCTAATTGAAACCTGCATATTGTGGACATGCAACAAGTTATCATGTTGATTGGGACACCCCTGGCAATGTGTGTTCTGCTGCTATTTCCCTATAAACATACATGTTACTACATTTCTATGGGAATATGGGTGTGGGGGGCACACCTGTCAACTGTACACATTTGCACAGACTGTGCTGATATTTGCTTTAGATTTTGGTTTCAGCCACAGTGGTGCAGCGGTAGTGTTGTCACCTCACAGCAAGAGGTTCTCCCATTCCATTCTCAGCTGGAGTGCCTTCTGTGTGGAGTCTGCATGTCCTCCCCGTGGTCGAGTGTCATTCGAAAGACTTTCATGAAGGGCTGTGCCTTCGTTGAATGTTGGGTGTCAGACTGGCACCTCGGCACCATAAAAATCGACTGCCAATTATTAGAGGACCGGAGTTCTGCTGTGGCGACCCCTAACCGGGAAAAGCCGAAAGAAGAAGAAGAAGAAGAAGAAGTAGTATAGTATTGTGCCCTGTATTGGAGAATAGAGGGATATCACTAAAGACCACAGGTCAGATTGTAATGGCATACAGTTGAGTTTCAGACTTCTTACCTTTCAGAGCCTTACTGCAACTGCAAGACCTGCTGTGACATCAGTCTGTAGGGGGTATTTCATCATTGTCATAATTTCTTGGCCTTTGCCAGATATTTCTTAATGATTTTCTATGGCTGACTTGCTGGGTGAGGCTGAAGGGGAGGTATGGTACCCCCACATTGACATCAATGCCTGTGACCTATGACCCCCAGTTAGGTGGCACCCCATATATACTGCAGTGGGATTTGTCACCTTGGGTACTACTTCATAGTGTGAGGAAGCCAGTATTGGGCAAACATTTCCTGGCATCCCACATAGCTGTTAGTTGTCTGCTGCTATCCCAGTAGCCCACCACATTCCCTTGCGTGCATGTAGCAATACCATAGATACGCTACCAGAACATACTACTCCATTCCTTTATTGTTAAGAAGACTGACTTACCTTGTGCCTGCAGCAGTTGTGAGGATGGTGCTTGAGGGATGGCTATGTCAGATGCACCCAGTACACTGCCTTTACATGATAAGGTACAGGTAGTGTGATGTGTGTGGCATCCATTTCACTGTGTGTGTGAGTTGGAGAGAGGTGTCCCTGGGTTCCTACAGTGTTAGTACATGTGCTATGCGTTGCCTCTTTGCCAAAGCCAGGGCATAGTGGTCATGCCTCTGTCTGCCTACAGGAACTGGCTCAGGGGGTTCCTCCTCCTAGTCCCTCTGTGCCTGTGGGAACCTTGGCAATCATGGGGGGCTGTGTGGCCCTTCCCTGTGTTGTTTTTGCCACAGCTGCTTCTGTAGGATCATATTGTGTAGCATGGCACATACTATGAACATGTGGGCACATGTGGCTGGGCAGTACTGCAGGGCTCCACCAGATATGTCAAGGCAGGGAAACGTGATTTGAGCATCCCAAACACATGCTCTATAATGATCCTGGTTTATGCATGTGCCTTACTATGGTGCTCTTGAGTGTGTGTGTGTGCGCATTTCTGATGAGTGTCATCATCCATGGCTCCAGTGCATAGCAAGCATCCCCCAACAGATGGCCATATGGGATGTCCCCCCTGACAAATCCCTGGTATAGCAGTGAGGAATGCCTGATGTGAGAGTCATAATAGCTTCCAGGGCTGCCAGCACACACATTAATGATAATGCCCTGGGCATTGCACACAACCTGGCAGTTGATGGAGTGAAAGCCCAAGTGGTTTAAGTAGACCCTACCCTGTTCACTACATGGTGCTTTGATGTGGATGTGCGTGCAGTCTATGGCACACAGTACCTCTGGGTAGTCTACTACATGGTGGAAGAGGCATATATTACTGGTCCTCTCCTTAGGGGTGCTGGGGAAGTAAATGTGCTCATCGGCATGTGGTAGCATGGCATCCAGGAACTGATGGAGTACCTTGGATGCAGATGCCTTTAAGACCCCAATGATGTCCCAGTAGGTCTTTGAAAAGTACCTGTAGCTAGTATTTTTAAGGCTACACATACCTTGTTATCCACTGGGATGGGTTCCCTTCTGTTGGCTTTGGGTCTGAGGTGAGCTCGGCACAGCTTGATGAGTTGCTGAAGTATGTCCCTGTCTACCCTGTAGCACTCTACTATCTCCAGATCATGTAGCCCCTGGTAGGTTATCCTAGGTCAGAACATTCTTCTCCTCCTCCTCAGTCCAGGACGGTTGTCAGCATTATCCTCCTCACCAGCCTCAGCCTCTAGCACATACTGATGTATCATAGCAACAGCAGCCCCTAACATTTTGTCAATTAAAATTCCCCCGAGTGTGTACACCAATGGTGCAGAGTTTGTGGGAAAAAACAGACTGAAAGCTGTTTGCATAGTTTATACTGTTGTGTTGCAGATGCTGGCTGTATGATTGGCCAACTATGATACATTCCACCAACCAGCTATATTATTTGTACTTGATTGCTTTTATTTTGCTATTTCGATTTTTCCCCATTTCCATTTCTGCCCCTTTTAAGCCCCAAGGCATTCTGTGCAAACCGGCTGCCCAAATGTAAGCAGTTCTGCAATTTCTGTTTTTTTTTTTTTTTTTAAGACCTGGTACATGCCACACAAACCCGTTTAGCTAAAGTAAACACTTTTAAGCAGAAATGGCCCTCCCCTGGACACAAAAATGCTCCTTATTTCATGGAATAGTAAAAATACATCCTCAGACACACACACTTGCTTAGCTGTGCTTAGTTAAGCTCAAATGGAAGCCATGGAGCTCCAATGTGCTTATACCAAGCATGACACACCCCCTTTTCATGTCAGCTGCTTCTCCTGCTTACACTACTGCATTATAGCTGCTACACAGTTAGGTGCATCTAGACAATGGTCTCCCATTTTGCTATTCAGTAAATGTTGCTCATTTACATACCCCACTGCCTTAGTCCCTTGTTACACCACTACACCGGAGCCTTTCTCCTTAGCAATCAGTGTTATCTGTTATTCTTTTGGTTCTGCATGCTACCCACTATAATGGCAAAATGCAGATTTCACTTAAAATTGTCTTTTCACATTTTTTTATATCTTCTACACTATCTCGTTTGCACGTCACTGAGCTACGCTTAAACGGCTGAAACTGGCCAAAAAACGAAACTTTTATTTTTATTATTTTACAACTGTTTTCCATGCTAATGGCCATATTTTTGGCCATTGGCATGCCTAATGATCACAATACATGCTTTACTTTGAGCTGTCATGCCCCCATTTTGATTTTTGCAGAAATGTACATGGTTAATAACCAAATACATTTCTGCAATGGACACTGCTCTGACACAGATACCTGCCTGCTTATTGAATTACTAATTCACCTCACTTGCATGGTTTTCACCAGCAAATGATGTAATTAGCATTATTCAGTGGTGTCAGTGCCAGAACAGTGCTGGCAGGCTCGTGCTCGCCCCCAGCCTTGTTTACTGAATCGCTCGGTGGCCATATTCCATGCAGTAGATGCTACACTATTCTGGCACGATAAAATTGCTTTATTGAATCCCGGGGCATAACTTTTAAAGGTGCGAGTTATTCTGCAATAAAGGAATAAATAATTTGCACATTTAATAAAAATAATTATGCAGAAACTGGAAAAATCTTTATAAAAGGAAGAATCATTTCTTAGAATAAGATTTAGTGTCTTGACATAATATTCATATATGAATAAATTATGATAAAGTACTGTTAACATCACAGGTAAATATGGACTAAGAAACAAGGCTCATTTTATATTGTAAATGTCCTGAAGGCTAAGCAGCAAGCCTCTCTGAGAGTATTTTTGAAAGTATCATACCAGTGATAGAGAAATGGAATAATGCAAGACATAACTAAACTATCTTAAACTAATAGATCTTTCAAAGTGCTAGCTGCTTGTCATTCTTGCTGATAGTACTATCAGTGTATCAGAAGACAATAATGAGGGGTGGCCTGTAGCCTAATGAGACTGCCCAATCTATGGCTGCTGGAAGGTATATTACCTCATGGTTGGTTATTATAGCAATAACCACGTGTGGTAATGCTATTACCCACGGTTGGCGTGGTTTGGTCCCGAGGGCAAGCCCGAGGACCAAACAAAGCCAACCGTGGGTAAATTTAGCATTACCCACACCCAGAAGTGGGTTATTGCTATTATACCATGACATTATTTAAGAAAAGAAACTATTCCTTTTCTTAAATAATGGCATAGTATAATGCCTGTTTACTGCCCTTCCGCAGATGTCTGGCATCCACGGCAGTTCTGATGTACTGCACTGCACAGTACATCAGAGTTGTGCAAAAGCAACGGAGAAAGCAAGATCTCCGTTGCTTTTTTTTTAGTGTCTCGCTATGTTAAATGAGTTTAACATAGCGAGACAGTTTTAAAATAAGCAACGGACATCTCCGTTGCTTTTTTTAGTGTCTCGCTATGTTAAACTCATTTAACATAGCAAGACACTAAAAAAGGCAACGGAGATCTTGCTTTCTCCGTTGCTTTTTTTTAAAACACTGTCTTGCTATGTTAAATGGGTTTAACATAGCGAGACAGCTTTAAAATAAGCAACGGAGATCTCCGTTGCTTATTTTAAAGCTGTCGCGCTATGTTAAACCCATTTAACATAGCGAGACAGTAGAGTTATACTAATGGAAAAAAGTCCGGGCGACCGGACCTTTTTCCATTAGTATAACTCGATTTACAACGGGCACGCTGGCCAATCAGCGTGCACGTTTTGGGGGGATCATGGTATAATTAACTATAATGTCCATCCTTGGGGGAGTTACAAGCAGTGGTCAGATAAGGTTCTAAAATCAAATGAAACTAGGATTAAGCACAGGAGTTCAAGGAATTAGTCCGGGCTATAGCACCTCAGGAAGAAGAAGAAATAGGTGGAGATAAGAACAATGGAAGTGCCTCAAAACAGCATGTTTGAGGAATGAAGAACAGATATACAGCCAAGCTGGCGGTGGAACTTAAAAGTTCGGGAAGTCATTAAAAGAAAGGATTAGTGCAGGAAAAAGTGAGAGATAGAAAAGATGGATTAGGCTAAGAAGTAATACTGGCTGGTTAACAAAGAGGCTAAAGGAGAAAGTACAATAGCAAAGAACAAGACAAAAGAGACAGTCTACCAGCTTCTGGAAATTGACTCAGTAGATATCACAAAAAAACTCAGGTTGTAAGGCAAAGACAATAAGATAAAGAAAGCAATCAGGTACTTTTCATAAGAGATGGCAACAACAATCTGCTCACTAGTCCACAGGACATGAATGGCAGATGGAAGGAGAACTTCCAGCAGCTTCTGAATGAAAACCCTGCAGATACTGTACTGCCCCAGACACAGCCTACAATGAAAGAAGCGGAGGCACCCACCCTAGAAAAAGAAAGAACATCACTATGGAAAATTAATTCAGAAAAAGCAGGAGGCTTAAATGAGGTCACAGCAGATATTATCATGATGTTGATTGAGACAGGGGAAAAATTACTCCTGCAGACCCTCATAGAGGTATGGAGAGAAAGATGTACCCCAGACAATTGGAGAATAAGCATGCCACTGTCAGTATACAAGAACAAAAGGGACATCCATATTTGTGGCCTGTACAGAGGTATCAAACTCTTGTGACACTGCATGAATGTTCTGGACAAGGAGATGGATAAATTAATTCACTGATTTTGGCAGTCCTGCAGTGGTCCAAAGTCCAAAAACGTTGGTAGAATTAGTGCAAGGTATGTACAAGGACCAATGACTAAAGCACAAACAGTGTTTGGTTTCCCAGAGGCATTTCCAGTTAGAGTGGGAGTGCATCAGGATTTAGCCTCTGAGCCCACTGTTGTTCATACTGGTGATGATCCATGTATTAGCAGACACATCAGAGGGGACAGATTGACAATGTTGCTGTATGCAGATGATGTAGCATTATAGGCAGACTCTGAGAAAGAACTTCAGCCAGGGATAGGGAAGTGGAATGCAAAACTGAAGGCACATGGAATGAAAGTGAATACAGATAAGGCAGCTGTAATGTCAACAAACTGGGGAAATGAGAAGATGCTGAATAATGAGATAGAAGGGAAGATGGTAGAATCGGTTAACAGGTTCGTTTATCTGAGAGGGGTGGTTGAGGAAAGTTGAAGTCTGAAGGAGGAGGTCAAAGCTAGAATCAGAGTTGCTGCAGTCACATGGTATAGAGTGTCAGGGGCAGAGTATGTCAGAAGAATGTCAAAGAAGCTGAAAAATAAGATATACAATAGATTATAGGTTCATAGATTAGTACTAGGCTAACTGTCCTTGCAAGCCATTTTTAAGCCTAGCCAATTATCCCCTGTGAGATTCAAACCCTGTACCTTGTGTTTGTAAGGCAGACACCTTAACCATTAGGCCATTATGGAGTGACCAGTACTACTGTATGGTACAGAAACCTGGGACAAAGGGTAGATCAGTTGAGAAAGCGTGAGGTGATGGAGATAAAGTGAATGAGAGAGTTGGTAGGACACACACTGTGAGACAGATGAAGAAATGAGGACATGAGAGCAGAAGCCAAAGTAGCTTTAATTGCAAAGAATGTCAAAGAGAACAGATTACGGTCATTTGGGCACATGTGCATAAATGACGAAGACAATCTTTTGAAGAAGATTTGGGACAGACATGACATAGGCAAGATGAAACAAGAGTATCCACCAAACAGATGGATGGATTGTGTACGAGAAGACCTGTGACAATCTGACATGACTGTCAAAGATAGGAGAATGGCATTGAACTGAGAGTGATGGCAACAGTTGACACAAAACTCCAGCCTGGTGCAGAAAATATGAAAAAAGGGGATTGAAGTGGAAGAGGAGTACATAGACTCCTGTGGGAATTAGTGCATTTAGGAATGCCCTTCTTTATTCCAATAAAATATTAACATATTTACATAGCTTGTTTATATGTCATTTAGGAAACAAAATGCCTTTCTCTGATCATTTTTTTCTTTAATAAATAAATTGCCTAGTGCTCCAACTGTCTGATATAAAATTTAAGAGACAAAACTGCAGCATGTCTGTATAACAACATCACAAGACCTGAGCTGTCAAGTTTTAAATCTAACCTGTAGAAAAAAGTAGCCTTATCATGATGGTTTATGGTATGATAAAATACTCAGAATATGGAGCTTTACATTCTTCATGAATTATACAAGCACCTGTTGTAAAGAAGTATGTGAAAGTGAATATGTCTTTTTAATAAAGGAATAATTTACAATTTATTTCCAGTGAGCATGCTGTTGAAGTTCCCCTTGTCCTCATAGAACTGAGAAACCTATTTAGCTGATTGGCATTGCAGCCTGGGTATGAAATATCTACAACTGGCAGCATATTTTGCTTGTCACTTTTTATGCAGCTTTCTTTCTTAGAAGAGCAGCCCTTCATAAGAACATTGTTATATTGTTGAAGCTCTATAAATCAGATTGACTGAGGAGAAAGAGTCATGGCAAACACAACCATAAATACATTATGAAACAATTCAGACTGAGCTGTCTGATAACACCTCTGTGATAAATGGAAGGAACAGTTGGAAGTGTGAATAACATTCATTGAGAAGTCTGTTTTTTCATTCAAAATATGCAGCTAGAGAATTTTTAGAACATCTGAAAAAAATAACTGCCATCCTTCTAGTTGTTTGGTGGTAACAGTGGACAAAGTTAATGTTTTTCATCATTTGAATTTATATTTAAATGAATTCCTGATTGATGTATACAGCTTCTTTTGTCAGGTTTGTTTTTTATTGGGTTTTGCACTATATTTTCAGACCATTCTTTCTGTGGTTTAATCACTAACTATCTTTAACAGAGTTAATAATTCTTGCAAATGTTGCTATTAAACCATTAATTTCCTGCCACCATGAATTATACCATTCACCAGCTTTATTCTTGTCCTCAGAGTTAGTCTACTAAGTGGTTCAATGAAAATGAAGCAAAGCAGTACACCTTCTTGTTTTTTCTTTTATTCTTCCACTGTGCTTAATATTATATATTATTCTAGTCTTTTATTGCAGCTTCTCAATTCCCTTAAATTTTAATATGTTTGCATTGTACATTAGAGAAATATTATTGCATGACAACCTGAGCCTGGACATGGTCTAATAAAGAGTCCTGTTGTTTAATGATTTTTAACTACGTACCTCAGCATTTTGCTGATCTGTAACACTGCTCACCACATTTATGTTGCATTTTTCAAAATATTAATAATTGTGATACTGAAATGTTTTCTCTTCCACCCTTCCTAAGATATCTGTCAACATATATGTTACTTTTATTTTGATGTCTCTGTCCCACCTTTTGTCAGTGGGACATCTGTCCTCGTTTCTCAGCTGATGCAGTCATCTCTGTATTACCAGAAATACTACAAATCTTCAGTCCCATTAGGGCAAGAGTAAAATGCCAGGACTTGTACTGTAATCTAATAGAGGAAGGGTTTCTGCTTACCTGTACTGTTACACTGTGCATACCCTTAGAATTTTGAGGGATGCATGCTTGGGCCTTAGTGAGTATGAGACACATGCTCTCATTGGTTCATATTTAAATACTAGGCCAGCTGCTCTTGCATACCATTTATGCCTAGCCAATGTCCATTCAGAGGTGAGAATAGCACCTTGTACCCTGTGTTTGTGAGGTAACCACCTTAACCATAATTCCAAGTTACAGCCCTTTAAATGTCATTGTAATTAAGTACCCCAAAATAATCTCTAGCTCCCCTGGGGAGTATGGGATGGTTATTGTACCCCTGGATGAGCACACTGTCCAGCTAAAAGAGGGAAAATAAGCACAGCATTTCTGGCTTCCACTACCTCTCAATTTTTGTGTAGTAATTCTATCACAGTCCACAATTTTGAATCATCTGAAATATATACAGAAAATTATATGCACTCACTTTTTAGTCCTTTAGTTATATCAATCTGTAGGCTTGCTGTAATACCTTAAGCAGAAGTAACAATATCTTTCCTCATATCATTGGTCTTTCACAGACATGATGCACAAACTTTTGGAAAAGAAGATGAAAAGCTGCTTCAATATTCAAGATGCAGATTGCAAAATATACATGAGAAGTTAACATATGCAATGTCATGTATTTTAAATGTACATTTATATCACTTCAAAAATGTGTGATATGCACCTTTTTGCCACATTGGAAGTTACACAAACTGTGCATGTCAAGTTTTAGAAAAGAGAGCAACTTTTACAGTTGTGCATGAGAAACAAATGTAAAATTCTTTTTTTTTTTTTTTTTGGGTGGGGGTACTTTGCCATCAGGTAGTTAACTCATAGGTTCATAGGTGTGTACTAGGCTAATGGCCCTGGAGCCTTTACAAGCCTAGCCCATAGGATTACCCTGACATCATGCCACCCGACCTTAGTTCCCAGTGCCTCTGTCAAGTAAAGCTACTGGAGTGATCCCTGGGGTGAATTTTCTATTTCCCATCCACTCATCAAGATTTCTCTTGAAGAGGGTCAGTGAGGTGCTCTGCTTGACATGCATGGGAAGTCTATTCCATAGCATGAGCAGTCTCTTGTGTTATGAACCTGTCCCTCCAGCACATTCTGTTGATTGTGGTAATGAGGTTGAGGTGTCTGGAGCATGTGGTGTGGAGGGATTGGGATTTCTTTAGATGTAGCATTTCTAACAGAGGTGGGACAGACATGGCTTTGTAAGTCAAGCAGAGATCGCCTCAAAATAGGTGATATGAGACAGAGAATAGTTGGAGTTTTTTGAGTCTGTCCACATAAAACAAGTGTTTAAGGACTAGGATCCTCTTTGTGAGGTACTTTTCTGGCCTCTCCAGTTGTTGCAGGTGTCTAGTGAGGTACATGCCAAATGGGGCATTGTACACAATGATTGGCCTAATGAGAGAAGTGTAGAGGGAAACAATGACCTCTTCCTTCCTGGAAGCAAATCCATTAGTAATGAGATGTGCCATATAGAAGGACTTTCTGACTACAGTAACAATGTTGTGGTCAAAAGAGAGGTTGCTGTCAACCTGTGTTCCCAGACATTTTATAACATCTTCTGTGTTCAGTGGACTACCATTGATGTGGTAATTCATGGGAACCCGTTTTTTCCCAAAAGTGGATGATGACAAATTTTTTGGCATTGAGCTTAAGGCCATAGTTTTGACACCAGTTGCTGGTCTCAGTGAGGTCTTTCTGTAGGATGTCAACATCACTAGGGGAGTTAATAATAGCTTCCAACTTACAATTGTGTACAAACTTTGTCAATTAGAGTACCTTCGTGTTGGCCTGGACTTCAGAGAAGTAGATACCAAACAGGAGAGGACTCAGGACTGAACCCTGTGGGACTCCACTTGTGATTGTTCGGCAGTCTGGCTTGGAGTCAGCTGCTTTCACACTGTGGGTTCTATCTGTGAGCCAGTTTGCAACCCACCTAGTGATATAGGGGTTGATGCCTAGCTTAGTGAGCTTTTCTATGATTCTTGAGTGGGGAATGGTATCAAAATCCTTGGTCAGACCAAGGTAGGCTGTATGAACCACCTTGCCTTCATCCACAGCTCTGGTGACTGACTCAAAGAGTGGACCAAGTTGAGCAGGCATAATCTACCCTTCACAAAACCAAACTGTATGGGATCCAGAGTTTGGGGATTCCCTATATCCTTGTTTATTAAGTCCATGATGGTGCGTTCCATAGATTTGCATATTAGACACGTCAGGCTAATGGAGCGATAGTTCCCTGGGTCTGTAGTCACTCCTCCTTTGTGGAGAGGGATGACTGTAGCAGCGCACCATTCAGTAGGAACAAAGCCTGAGGTGAGGCTGTGATTGGACAGGGCACTCTGGTGAGGTGCCAGTTCACTCTGTAGTTCATGCACAACACAGCCAGGGATATTGTCAGGTCCCATAGAAGCTGTATTCTTGGCCTTGGATAGTGCTGTTTTAACATGTACAGCAGTAATACTGGGTGCCTGGCAATCTGATCCTTTGGAGGGGGGGTAAAGTTGGCACTGAATCCGTCAGCCAGTATATTGGCAATATCTATTGGCTTGGTATAGGAGGTACCATTGTGCAGTAACTCAGAGCAAATCACTCATACGAGTGACTATATGAACTGCATAGATGATTTCTGCATGGATTTCTATCATGTATATCCTTGAACTGCTTTGAATAAAACAGTTTGAGTGCTGGGCAAAAGACACACAGCAGAATTTGAGAAGAAGTTGTTAGGGCATGACATTCCTTTACATAAGGTGTCTACATTTATTATGAAAATAAAGCTTTTATTCACTTAACTAAATGGAAATGTTAATTTTGAAAAATGCAAGAAAGCATGTATATTTAAAAGCATTTTAACATTACTAAAAAAATCAGCCTAGAATATCTACATTGTGTTGCATCAATCAGATTCAGTATAATAATTCTGATAACATTAATGCCATATTACATTTTAACTTTCTAAGAAATTCACCAATGCTGACTTTGCATTCATGCTAGCATTCAAAAAGAATTTGTAAGCCAGACAACATAAAGCTATAGCAATGTTCACAACCTAACCTATCTGCTCATGATAGTCCAGCCATTTTCACAGCCATAACCAAACATTAATCTTGTTTTCGGACCTCTGAAACATTACAGGTCTCAATAACCTAACCTGTAGATTTGTTTTATCAATTTACAGATCAGGGCTATTTAGAACTCTACAGTACTTTGAATTACAGCATGTTAACCAAACATAATGGGAAAAGTTTTTTTTTTTAATGGGTTGTAATAGATCACAATGAAAGACACAAAGGTGTCCTACCTGTTACAGAAACACAGTTACAGTGTAGCCTCCATAGGTTTATGCTACTGCAAAGAGCACATATGTGATGTGTACTACAAATGTGAATGCACTATTCTGTATAAATAAGTAATGGACTATAATCCTGAATTCCCTGTATTCTCTCTCTCCAGGCCTGCACTATTTTGGGATGTGGTTATAAGTCTCTGTCTACATACGTCTGTACTCTTCATGGTTGCTATAGCAGCATTCTTTCTGCTGAGTGTCCAAACCATGAAATAATCAATTACAAAAACTTAAAAATCCAGGAGAAGAATCTGATTATATAACACAATATGGCATATATTGCCAGTTATAACAAGCCTCTCATCTTAATGATGGAAATAATATTTATGTTAAATACTTGCATATGAGAAGTGGTAGCAGCATTTATTTTTCATGTAAAGAAAATGCTGAATAAATGGTCAAACTGTGACGTTAGATAAACAATCGAGATACTGTTGCATTTATTAATTTCTTTCCTTTTTTGTCATATTTGATATTTGTTATATAAACTGAGCATGGCCATACAGTGTCTGTGTTTTTCAATGTAAAGTGTGAATATGAAAAAAAATCAGGTGTGGTTTGAATTATGTGACCAAGAAATAAGACAGCTATACATGCTGCCTTTCACATTTATGTATGGGATGTGTGGTCAGTTAGCAGGCATGTCTGTTGGTCTGGATGTGAAAGTGTACTGTGAAGATACTCATTCTCCTTCTGCTCCTCCTGGTGAGAGTCCCAGTGGGACCAGGCTAAGCAGAATGAGCTCTTCCCTTTTTTCATCAACCATGTCCAGTTTGTTCTGCGGCTCTCCAATGCCTCTTGTAGAAACTAAGAGATACAATCGCTGCAGTATGCCCTGGAATTGCTATGAGTGGGCAGTACCTGTACAAATTAAATTTAAGTCACATAAGTGGCATTTTTATAAGATGTATAGTAAGAGTTGAATTTTCATAATTAATAGGAATAGCAGCTGCACCTCGAGGCTATCTGAAATCACTAAGCTATTCGTCTAGTCATGGATAAGGCACATAATTTACCTGTAGTGAAACACTAATTTTACTACCTCTACCCATAATGCTATTCATTCTTTATCAGTACCCAAGGATATTTCTGATGAAGTAATTTATGTCAGGTTGCCCCATTCCTTATATATGGAATATGAGCCTGTGATTGTACCATTATTGTTAAGTAAACATGTCATATTCACTATATTTTTTTTGTCTCTGTAGAATGGTTACTAGAAGAATATATTTTATGAACTTATGATTAAAGTAACAACATGGGAGTTTAGCAGATTTAAAGATTTTGTGCACTAATTTAATGATGGCGTATGTGTTTGTATGAAGCACTGTTTTATTTACCTGTAGCATGAATGCTATTATAAGTTTTGTTGCTTTGGATGTATGACATTTGGGACCAGAACCTAAAATCTGAATGAAATAGCAGCCTATCCTGGAATATCTGTCATGGGTGATTTTAATAAGTGCTAAATATCTTCATAATGCGGACTTGTTTGCAAGACCTTAGGATCAGGGAGTCTAAAACAAGTTATATGACTACCATCTGTGTACAATGAAATGTATCAATCAATGAAATTACTTAGGATTACCTACGATCATGTGCAAAGTCATGCTGAGATTTCCCTGAAATTTGCATAGTGATCTTAATAAGATAACAAAATTTATACTCAATAAAACAAATTTCAAGTTTCTTGTTCAGAAGAAAGAACACTACAGAATAAAAGAACTATTAGTTATTTCAGAGGAAGTTAAATGCCTTACTTCGTAATCTACCAATGAGGATATTAATAGCTTTGGACGCTTGAAACATACAAGATTGATGAAGTTGAGTCTGTTAAAAACATTTTAGTATTCTGGAGTATAGTGTAGGCCTGGATGGACTGGATGCTGTTCTGTTCACATCAGACTTATTAACATTACAGCTGAGTGACATCTCCAGGCTTTTCTGCAGTTACCTCTTACTGCGCCTCTAGGCGTCAAATATTGCCTGTTCATATTTGCATTAATAATTCCAAAACCATGCTACATACAAGGTATCAGAATATTTTATCCTTGAAGCATACATGATGGCAAACACAACTGTATTGATATATGACCTCTGTCAATTAGTATTTGGTAGAAGTGTAAGGTGATAACTTCATTTTTTAAAGACTGAAGCCACACCCACTAGGAGTTAAAGGTACACATTTAAAAGAGCTCTTCTGGAGGGAATGAGTTAACTACTACGTTCCAGTTGTTGACTGCAAAGATAATTAAATGATTTTATAAAATAAAAGTAAATATACCTTCTCCAGTCCTTCTGTTCTACCATTACATTGCTGCAGTGTTGCACTTCTAGGATAAGGGGAAATGTTTGTCCCTCTTCTTCAGAGAAGAAGCTCTGTTTTTAAACTGAAAATAATTACTTAGTCAATCAGCATAACTGATGAAAAACATTTTCTTTATTATTTTGGCTTAAATGATGTGATATTAAAGCCATTCTAAATTTTCTTGCTATGTGGTCCATTTCATCCAAAAAATAGTACTTAAAATTTTAATTGATTTTAAAGCTATCTTTCTATATAAACTTTAAAATGATTGCAGAATATTGTGTTTTTCTTTCAAATCTGAGTTGATAGCTCTCCACATCTGTCATTATCACCACTACCACTAACTGCAAAAATCTCCTCAATGGAAAAATAAACAGAAAGTATTATTCCATGATAAGACAAGCATCCAAGGACAAAAAGGATTTGCTATGGAACCTTTCATGGACCTTGACTGAAGGCTATTGTTAGAAAAAATGCTCTTTGGAACCTAACTGCCTACAGAAAAACACATTGATATAAATTTGCTGGACAAATCAGAACACTTATTCACTGCCAGGGGTACTTGTTGACTTGGTATGCCTCATGAGCAGATTGCACACATAGCTGCAGTCCCTCTTATCATCAATAAAACTTATTTACCTAATGAGTAGTTATTGCCTAAATGTATTCACCTTAGAGATTATGAGATGTTTCTGCATGGCTACTATGCTTTACAGACATACCTCATAGTTGAATAAAGTGCTGTTTTTATTCAAGTCATATGTGGACTTCATGTCTGCTGTGGTTAATAGTACTAATTTTGCAATGATTCTAGATACAATGAAATATGTAATTGGATGGCTTAATCTAATAATTTAATACTTTTATCTTCTATTAGAGATGTCTCTATCATTTATTTATTGACATTTGATTACTGAAAAAGTCTGATGGGTAGTGATTATTTTCAGTGGAGGCCTAGGAAGAAGAGCTCCAAAGTATTACAAAAATATTTTAAGATTAACAATTTCACAATCTTCAAAAAATAAATAAATAAATAAATACAGTTTCAATAAATTTATGAAATTAGACATGAGGCAAAAACATTAGTTATGAATAAAAACAACTTATATTACAGTGGTTTAAAATTTAGAAAAAAAATTGCTACTTAGTATGGAAATTAAAGGTTAGTATAATACAACAGGAATTGCAATATGAAGTGAAAGGCAAAAACAGAGATATGGCATATTTAGAAAGAGAGGGGAGAGAAATAGATTTAAGTAAGGAAGTGAGTGAAGAAGGGAGAGTAAGGAAGTGTAAGGTATAAACAGGTACTTGTTCATATTTAGGGATAGAGTTTATCTTGAGGCTGAGCAATAACAGAGCCACATTTGGTTCTAAAGGACTTTTGGGAGGATATTGATCTGATGGATACAAGTAAGGAGTTCCAAGTCTCAGCAACATGTTATGAATACATGTCATGCCCAGCAGATTTCCTGGGTTTGTGGACAGAGAGGAATTCTTAGTCACTGGATCATAATGACCAATTAGGAACATAGTTCTGTAGAATGGTATTTAGTGCTGGACAAGCAGTTGGATGCTTGATACTTTTATAAGTATATACAAGCTGTGTATATGTCAGTTGATGGGGCAGTTCTAACCATTTTAGGCTTTATAGTGCTATACAGTGTTGGATTCTGAAAGGGGTATTTGCTGAAAATTTAGGCACTTTATTATAACATTGTTCAAGTTTTGATTTTTGTGATGGCTGGAGGTTAGTAAGGGTGGAAGCACCATTAAGTAGCGAGGAGAGAAAGTAAGTAGTAGCATGTGCACTTCTAGTTGCATTGGTGACAAAGGTTTTGCTCATTAAAGCATCCATCGTTTTTAGTGTTTTTATGCAATTTTATAAATGCAGGTCAAATTTAAGACTATCATCCACTACCATCCCTAAAACATTGCTATGAGAATTGACTTAGGATTTGATTTTTTTTTTCACAAGCAAAGAAATTGGGGAAAAAAGTAGTATTTTTTGGGGGGGTGAGCATGAGTTGTGAGTTACAAAGCCATGTTTATGTGGCTGTTAAAGCTTCCTGAGCAATTTTTTGGAGATGTGCCAGGCTGTCTGATATGCAATGTCATCTGTGAATTGCATTAGAGAGGTCTATCCCTTTTTTGAATTTCTCCATATCTTTTGGGTTTGCAATTCCATGATAGGAATGGATCCCAATCCAAAGTCAAAATACGATTAAAGTTCATGAAATTAGTATTGTTTCAGTCTTTGATGTCAGCCAGAAATGGCCTTCACAGCACTCACAATATGATCAGAAATTCCTCTTTCTGCAATTTGTTTGGGCCTACATGTACTGATAACATATCTAAATATGATTGTATATTCTTTTTTATAAGATCCATTGCTCCTACTACTATTGG
Source organism: Protopterus annectens (assembly GCF_019279795.1). Lineage (NCBI taxonomy): Eukaryota > Metazoa > Chordata > Ceratodontiformes > Protopteridae > Protopterus > Protopterus annectens. Next base: position 547,692,183 of record NC_056737.1, read on the forward strand.
AACCATCTGAGTATCTTTCTTATGAGACTCATTTCTGCCTGCAGATCCTGATATTTTATGACTTTGTGTCTCTGTATGCAAGACACTGTTGTCACTGGGTGTAGTGATTTCAATGATCAATGCTACTTTTGCCTTCTTTTCATGGACCACTATATCCAGTTTTATAGCATCTAACTTTTGAACTGTTTGTAATGGGTGATCCCATGTGATGTAAACTTCATAATTTCCTGTGATGCTTTGTGGCTTATTTTTCCAGTGTTTTTCAGTCACTTCAGTACCATAATGTTTGCAAAACCTCCAGTGCAACAGTCTTGTCACATTATTATGCCTTTCAGTATACAGTCTTTCTGCCATTTGTATGTCACAACCAGAAATGAGGTGTGCGACTGTTTCCAATTCCATTTTACAAAACCTATATCTCTCTGTTTCTCCCACTTGTTCAATGGACTTTGTAAACCAGTGTGTATGTAGCCCACTATCTTGGGCTGCCAATATTAATCTTTCATCTCTCAGTTTGAATTCACCTCTCCTTAACCATTCTTGTGCTTGTTCCTGATCAACATGAGGTTCTTCCAGAAGTTTTCTATACTTGCACCTATATTTATGCATTTTCCACATTTCTTGCCTTTTCATCTGGTCCTTCACCTTATATTCTTTCTTTTGTTTTTTGGCACATTCAGTTGCTGCCTGATTTTTATCTACTTCTAGTCTGATTTCCATTCCTGCTTGATGGCAATATGCTTCTGCTAGATTAAGCATAGAAGTCATTTTAGATTTATTCTCCTCATGTTTCAAAACTTTCACTACATGTGGGTCTTGAGTCCCACAATTTCTGATCTATACATGTAATCAGTTTCAAGGAGGCCCATCCCTCTTTAAGAACCAGGGATATATAATCTTGGTCAGCACTGATTTTTATAAATCATTTGGTGAGCATAAAGCATCCTTCTTGCTTTCCTATCTTATCTATCCAAAACATTGTGGGGCCAGTCAATCACTCCAAAACTGTGAGTTAGGACAGGAAGAGCAAATTGGTTTATAGCTTGGATTTTGTTCCTAGATGTCAATGCCGTATTCAGGATTAATTTAAGTCTTCTAAAGTATTCCTTACTAAATTTTCTTTGCATGTGTTCATGTTTTACTGTTGATTCTTCATCAGTTCCCAAAAATGAATACACTCCCTCTTGCTTAAGTTCTTTTATATCACATTTTTGTCCCAAACTGATGTTTTCCTGGTGCCACAGTTTTCCTCCTTTAAATGTTGCTTTTGCACATTTATCAAGACCAAAATGACATTTTTATATCATCTGAAAAGGTTTTGACAGCTTGCAGTTGTACTTTCAGTTCCTCATCTGATGAGCTCTACAGTTTTAAATCATCAACAAAGAGAAGATGAGAAGTCTTTATACTTTGTTGTTTTCTAGGTTCCAAATTATAGCCGTGGGCTAAGCTGTTAAGTAGACTGCTTAATGTGTTAAGGGCAGGACAGAATAGCAGCAGCGACAGAGAGTCACCATGGAATGCCCCCCTTTGAATTTTTATCTCTGGGATAATAATTTGTCCTTTATCATGGCTTAATTGCAAAGTGGTCTGCCACTGTTTCATGGCCACTGTAATGTAGTCGATCAGTGTAGGATGTGTCTTATATATTTTTAAGCATTCTTTTATCCATGAATGTGGGATACTATTGAATACTTTTTTTATAGTCAAGCCATGCCATGCTTACATTCTTCCCCTTTATACACTTCTCCGCTATGACTTTATTTAACAACAAATGATCCTTTGTTCCATATGACTTTCTCTTATTGCCCTTTTGTTCTACTGCCATAATTAAGTTTTTTTTCTAAATGACTATAAACTCTGTTGATATCAATTCCCATCTATGGTTTATACATTGTCGGAAGGCAAGTTATTGTTCTATAATTTTTAGGTTAGCTTGAAGATTCACTCTGAATTAGCAACATTGTTTTTCCTGTTATTAGCCAGGCTGGTGTCTGTTCTGGGTGTGCATTTAAATAGTTCTTATTCATGGCTAAATCTTAGTGCGAAGATGTTAAAACTTTTAAACAAAAGTTAGGTACTACATCTGGGCGTGGGGTTTTCCAGTTAAAGGGTTTTCTTTACTTTGTGTGAATCTCTCTGGCTGCTACTTCATCCCATTTTATATCCTGTACCTTTAAACTTCTTATTCTTTCTTTTACTTTTTTCTATTCATTTAGCATCTTTGTTATGTTCCACAGGATCTTCATAGATACCTCTCCAAAATGTGTCTATTTATTCTTTTTTGGAAGTCTTTCAATTCCTTTTACCTTGTTTCCCAATTCTCTATAAAACTTTTTGGTTCATCAATAAATTGCTTATTTTCTACTTTTCCTTTATATTTATCTGTGTATCTTCTAAGTTTTTCCGCCTGTGCTGAGATTTTTAGTTTATCCGTGATAGTGCATAATAAATCCTGTTCTGTTCTAATACTGTGCATTGCTTTTATCATGTCTATCTTTCTTAGTATTTTTGTTGATCTGTTCCCTCTTCTATATTCTTCTAACAGTAATACTCTTATAGGTTTCTGAATTCAATACTTCCATGATGGTATTTGATTTCTCCCCTTCCTTTCCCTCACTACTGTGTGTTCTTGAGGTAGAACTTTATCAGTTATTAATTTAACTGCACAGTAATATATCCTAATATATCCTGTTTACTTCTGTTATAGCATATGGATCTCTATGGACACTTCGAATTACTGTGTTGATTTGTTTTATCAAACATCTGCCTTTTTGGGTTTTATTGACTTTCTGCAGTCTATTTCTTTAATTGATCTTAATAAGTCTACCTATGTCTATTAAATCAAGCAACTCTTCTCTTAGCTCATTTTCTTCTAAATTGAGGGCACATTTTTTGTTTTCCATTTCCTGCGGGCATTCTATAGAAAGTTTTATGGCATCTTCCTGTGGCACATTCTCTTCAGTTTCATCCTGTGCCATACATTGCTCTGTCATGTGGGAACTCACTGCCCTATCACTTCTCAACATTGACTGCATCAGATTCTCCACAGTTTCCTGTTCCTTCCCTTGCTGCCCAGCTTCAAGTTTATAATGGATTCCTGTGAAAGGCTCCAAAATATCTTCGTATGGTACCTGACCAGTTGCTTCCCATTCCATTGGTTTCCTCTTAATTTGGATATCCAGTGCTCTATCCTGTTGTGGTGCTTTCTGAATTAGATTTTCTACACTGAATCCTTTACTTCACAGGTACTCAATAACCTCAGCTTCTATTTCTTTAACTTCTCCATTACTAATCTCCTTTTCTACTTTTCCTCTTTGTCTTCTTATTTTTTGTATTGTAAAGTTTTTCATGTCCAGATTCCTTTGCCTGTATTTCTTTTCAAATATTTTTGGTGCTGCTCTTTTTGTATTGGTTAGTTTTGCTTTCTCCTTTGCATAAATATTACACCAAATTAAATCTCTTTTTATTTCCCATGCCCATATATTTTCTTCAGATGTTTCCTAATCTTCCTGCTTCTCCCTACTTTGTGGACTCACTCCATCATGCTGTGATGTAACCTATGTTTGACCTTCTCCACCAAATCTTTCACTTCATAGGCACTCCATAACTTCAACTTCTATTTTTTAACTTCTGTTTTACTAATCTTTTCTACATTCTCTCTTTGTGATATCATTTTTTATTGTAAAATGTTCCATATCTGGATGCCTTTGCCTGTACTTCTCTTTGAATATCTTTGGGGCTGCCTTCTTTATATTGAGTAATTTGGCTTTCTCCTTTGCATAAATATTGTGCCATACCAAATCTCTCTTTCTTTCCCATATCCATATTTCTTTTTTATACTGTTCAAAATCTGTAGGTTTTGTTGCTTATATTTTCATACTTCATCAGATCCTTTTTTTCCCAAACAGATCAAAGATTCTTGATCTATATACTGTTTTTTTCACAAATCTGTTGTATTAATGAATACAAATTTTTATTTGAACCTTCTGACAATTTTTCTTCTGGAAGTAATTTTCTTTCCTGCAATTTCTGTCGTAATAATTTTGTATATCTTGTGTCTGGAAATTCTGGGCTTTTTGCATAATTGTAACAATACATAATTTCTTTCTTATCCTCAGTAGTCCACTTTATCATCTTTATGGCTCTTCTTTGGCCTATCAGTTTTTGCAATTTTTGTGGACTACTACTTCCTTCTACAACAAGGGGGCCATCCTCCTCCTGGGTCTGGCTTGGCCCAATTGTAGGAATGTTTCCATATTTTGAAAATTCTATGCTGTCATCTTTTCCAGTCCTGGCACCAGTGTGTCTACGAGACTGGTACTTTTAGGTTCATAGGTTCATAGGTTCATAGGTTCATACTAGGCTATCTGCCTGAGGGCATTTATAAGCCTAGCCCATAGTTTTGTGGCTTATGCCACCCCTTTAGTTTGGAGAAACTATGCCCATTATTTTGCTGTGCCTCTGTCGAGCAGTGACACTGAGGTAACCCCTGGGGTGTATCTGCGATCTCCCATCCATTGGTCAAGATTCCTCTTGAACAAGGCCAGCGAGGTGCTCTGCCTCACATAAACTGGGATTTTGTTCCACAGCATAGGGAGTCTTTGGGTGATGAATCTATCCCTCCAGCACGTCCTATTAATAACAGTGTCGAGGTTTAAGTCTCTCGACCTTGTGGCTCTGAGGGATCTAGATTTTTTGAGATGAAGCATGTTCATCAAATCTGGGTTTGACATGGCCTTGTATGTCAGGCATAGGTCACCTCTGAGCAAGCGGTAAGCAACTGAATATAACTGGAGTTCTTTCAGTCGGGCAGCATAAGACAGATTTTTGAGACCCTTTATCCTTTTGGTGAGGAACTTTTGTGGCCTCTCCAGCTGCTGCAAGTGTCGGGTCAGATACATTCCGAATGGGGCATTGTACTCGATCATTGGTCTGATGAGTGATGAGTATAGGGAGACTATGACTTCCCTTGATCTAGATGTGAATCCCTTCATGATAAGGTGGGCAATGTAGAAGGTCTTCCTAACTACTTTAGCAATATGAGTGTCGAATGAAAGGCTACTGTCAACCTGGGTTCCCAGGTCCCTAATAACTTCTTCTGTGTTCAGGGATTGCCACCTATATGGTAGCTAGGGGTAACCTTATTTTTCCCGAAGGGTATGACTATGCATTTCTTGGCATTTAACTTTAGGCCATGGCTCTGGCACCAGTTATCTGTTTCTGTGAGACCCTTCTGAAGGATATCTGTGTCGGATGTGTTTTCAACTACGGCCCCCCAGTTTGCAGTCATCTGCAAACTTTGTCAGCCATAACCCTCCTGTGTTTGCTTGTACTTCAGAAAAGTAGATGCCAAACAAGAGTGGGCCCAGGACTGAGCCCTGTGGGACACCACTTGTGACAGGCTTTAAGTCTGACATGGCGCCAGCAACTCTGACCCTGTGGGTTCTGTCACTCAGCCAGTTTGCAACCCATCTTGTAATGTATGGGTTTACATTTAAGTTGATGAGTTTTTCAATGATACCTGAGTGAGGTATTGTATCAAAAGCCTTCACCAGGTCTAGGTAGGCTGTATGGACTGCCTTTCCCTCGTCAATGGCCTTGGTGACTGTTTCAAAAAGTCAACCAAGTTTAGAAGGCATGATCTGCCTTTGACAAAGCCAAACTGGGTTGGATCCAAAGTCTGCAAGTTCCCTATGTCTTTATTTATGAGATCCATTATGATCCTCTCCATGGCTTTGCAGATAAGGTTTGTCAAGCTAATGGGACGGTAATTTCCAGGGTCGGTGGAGGCACCGCCTTTGTGGAGTGGGACCACAGTCGCTGTGCGCCACTCCCTGGGTACGTATCCGGAGGTGAGACTAAGATTAAACAGCTGTCCTAACTATGGGTTTAATTCCTTGTTGAGTTCATGGAGCACACAGCCGGGGACACCATCAGGTCCCATGGATGCTGTGTTCTTTGCCTTGGAGAGAGCAATTCTCACCTGGGCGTTAGAGATGTTTGGGGGGCTACAGTCATTTGGTATAGATATCTCTCCTTTAGGAGGGGAGAAGTTTGCACTGAACCTTTCAGCCAGTATGTTGGCAATGTCTGTAGGATCAGTAATCTTCACATCATTTTGAACTAATTCTGAGCATATCTGGGAGTTTCCTCCTAGGTTTCTGACATAGCTAAAGAATGCCTTATGGTTGTCTTTAGAGTCCTTAGCTATTTTTTCTCAAAATTAGCTTTGGATGATTTTATGAGAGCTCTTAGCTTTTACTTATAGTGATCAGCGGTGTCTTACCTTTTAAGGATTTTGCTCTATCTTGTAGTAGCTTTCTCCTTTGTTGTAGAGTTTGTTTATGGCTGGGGTCCACCAGACTGGACGCTTGCCTTTGGTACAAAGAGTCTTTGTTTTGCTTGGGATTGCCTGATCCATGCAGCCCTGCAGGTGCTGGTAGAAGGCATTTGTAAGTGATTCAGCGGTTTGAGTAATGTTAACCGCCGCTCAGGGGCCTTAAAGGAGACCACACTAGTCTTTAGAAGTGTGAAGTCGGCTTTTGAGAAGTTCTTTACTGTTGTCTTTTCATTTCGGTTGGGGCGGATGAGGACCTCCAGTGAGATTAGTTTGTGATCAGATCTCACCAGTGAGGGGTATACTTCGCGTTGAACATTGTGCTCCCATGTTCGTGATGATGAGATCAAGTATGTTTTCTCCTCTTGTGGGATGGTGACTAGTTGTTCCATGGCATTTGAGTTTATGAATTCCAGGAACTTTTGGGCTAGAGTGTTTGGGCTTGAGTAGTGTTCCCAGTCTATATTAGGGTAGTTGAAGTCACCTAGTATGATGGTGCTTGGAGATACATTTATCCCCTCCAGTGTTTTCAGGAAGGCCATATGAGGTTCCTGAGTTTGAGGGTGGCCTGTAACATGCTACAAATTGCAGAGCAGTCTTGCCTATGGTTAATTGCACCTGGATGGTTTCCGATGCATCGTGCAATGCCACCAATCTTGAGGTGTGGGTGTCCTTGATGAATATGGATACCCCTCCTCCTTTCTTGGTATTGTCCAGGTTTTGGGGCCGGAACGCATGATATGAGGTAAAACCTGATAGTGCTGGGGTGCTCTCAGGAGCCTTGAACCAGGTTTCTGTCACAGCACAGACATCGATGTTCTCCATACTGAGAAGGGCCTCGAGTGTGCATCTTGAGGTTGAGACTTCTGGCATTGAGCAGCATTACCCTTAGTTTTTTCTTTGTTTTGTTCTAGGGTGGTAGGTTTAGAATTTGAGCCTTGCCTAAAAAGGCACTATGGGGTGGCAAGAGCCTTTGCCAAAATCTGGAATCCCAGGGTGACAAGTGCAAGCCATCCCTTGAAGCAGCGTGGCTTGTCCAGCATGTCATCCCAGGCAGACAGACATTGGATCCCCTTTGAATGACACCAGAGTTTAAGCCAATTGTTAAAGCTGATCATCTTATCTCTGTATTGTGGCATCATTCTTGGTGAAGGTAAGATACTGCTCAAGGTCAGGGTCATACCTGCTTGGGCTACATAATCAGAGAGCTCCTCTATGTCTCTTTTCATGTAGTCCAAGGAGGTACGTCTCAGGTCGTTAACACCAGTGTGGACAATGATTGAGTTGTACTTGTACCTGCTGTTGAGAGACCTGAGTGCATGCGTTATGTGGCGGATTCTAGCACCCGACAGACAGCTTACTGTGACCTTCTCCTTACTCAGTCTGGTGAGCAGGATGTCAGTGTGTCTGACTATGGAGTCACCAATGACTAGTGTGTCTGGCATTGTGTTTGGCCTTAAGGGCTGTGACTGCTTGACACTCTGACTGTGTGGTCTATGTGTTGCAGGTGTTGTGTTCTGAGGTGGTAGTTGTTTGGGTGTCTGCTTTGGTGGCCTCTGCTGTTTTGGTAGATTTTTGATCAGAGCCTCCGAGTATGTCTTTGTGTGTTTATGTGTATGATTTGAGGTTGTGATGGTATTATGTGAGACTGGGTCTATAGTGTGTGTGGTTACCTTCTCCTCCTGTCTGGTCATGCCAGTCCTATGTTGAGAGAGCTCAGCCTCCAGTTTGGCCTTATAGTTGCATCTCTCGCATGTATTTGTGTTTTGTGGGAGGAGGAGAGGGTTGTTCTGTCTACATGAGGCAATTGTAACATTGCCTCAATATTCCCAGGTTCACCAGCTGAGCAGGAGAGGACATTAGCAACTGATCCCTCGACATGCTAGAAGGAATAGACAGAAAAACTTAAGAAAGGTTCTGGGGGATGTGGGTGACCGAGAAATGGGGTTTGCTTTTTTGGGGTACTTTCTATAACAAGAGTGCTGTATCGAGGTGATAAGTACTGTAGGAGCAAGTGCTTCGCTATACAGATAGAGAATAGTCTACTTGGGAGTCAAGTAGAGATAATTTATAGTTGTAGGATACACTAAATAGGACAGTAGTATACTTTGAGGAAGGTAGTTTTAAGGGAAAATTTGAAGAGTGGACTTTAGGTAGCCCTAATAGTTTAAATCTGATTAACCGGGCGCTGCCCTAGTGTGCAACGGTAGCAGCTCCAGCTAAATGCTAAAGCGTGCTAACGCTGCTTTATAGCAGGGGGCTGGAAAAAACAGGAAATAACCCAAAATGGCCAATGAATTACTAGTTGCTGCTTCTAACCACTCCTCTGAGGACAAACAAGCAGCTCAGTACTCCCCACTCCCACTGGTGAGTAAAGAAACTACCTCTGGCCACACAAGAAAATGGAGGAACACAGAAACCAAATACAAAGCCCAGGGATCAGCAAAATCTGATCACTGGAACAACTAGCTAGGAAAGTTTAGGAAAGGAGAAATATTTTTTTGTTTTTTTTGTTTTTTTTGCAAACAGAAAAAAATGCAGTAAATGCTTTGTTTTCGACTAAATTGCTATCAAAGGCTAGTACACTTGAGTGTATTAGCCTGTTTGTTACTTTTAAGCAATACTTTAGCCCACAAGTGCAATCAACAATATAAGCTCACAAAAACAGGAAAATAAGGTAATAAAACAGTAATATAGGCACAAACAGTAGTCGAAAAGCTCAAAAGATCGAAAAATGCAAACTAAAAAGTTTAAAAATACTTATGATCAAGAAAGTTGCTTTTTCTGCTCTCTGCTGGCTTAGGAACTCTGCAGGGGACCACGAGGAGCTATGCCTAGTTCTCTAATGCCAGAAAAGCCTGCCAAAGCGTGCTTTATAGCAGGGGGCTGGAAAAAACAGGAAATGACACAAAATGGCCGACAAATTACTAGTTGCTGCTTCTAACCACTCCTCTGAGGACAAACAAGCAGCTCAGTACTCCCCACTCCCACTGGTGAGTAAAGAAACTACCTCTGGCCACACAAGAAAATGGAGGAACACAGAAACCAAATACAAAGCCCAGGGATCAGCAAAATCTGATCACTGGAACAACTAGCTAGGAAAGTTTAGGAAAGGAGAAATATTTTTGTTTTTTTGCAAACAGACAGAAAAAAATGCAGTAAATGCTTTGTTTTCGACTAAATTGCTATCAAAGGCTGGTACACTTGAGTGTATTAGCCTGTTTGTTACTTTTAAGCAATACTTTAGCCCACAAGTGCAATCAACAATATAAGCTCACAAAACAGGAAAATAAGGTAATAAAACAGTAATATAGGCACAAACAGTAGTCGAAAAGCTCAAAAGATCGAAAAATGCAAACTAAAAAGTTTAAAAAATACTTATGATCAAGAAAGTTGCTTTTTCTGCTCTCTACTGGCTTAGGAACTCTGCAGGGGACCACGAGGAGCTATGCCTAGTTCTCTAATGCCAGAAAAGCCTGCCAAAGCGTGCTTTATAGCAGGGGGCTGGAAAAAACAGGAAATGACCCAAAATGGCCGACGAATTACTAGTTGCTGCTTCTAACCACTCCTCTGAGGTCTTTTTTTATCCTGGGTCTTGTGCACCCAACTATCTTTTTTAATCTTTAACCTACTTCTGTCCATGATATATGCTATATAAATACAGTCTATATATCAGTATCATCTTAGTGAGATTTTGTGAAAAAACAGGGTCAACCTCGCAAAGGTACTCACCTTGACTTGAGGATGAGTTCAGTTTCAGCAATAATACTCTCCTTTACTTGCTGACTTATCGTCCCTCCATTTGGACCCCAGGGTCCAAGGAGGTTTATTGTGTGGAAGTGTGGAGAGTATTGATGAGAATGTTACAGAGGAGGGGACCAAGGATAGAGACGTGTGGTACACTTGTGCAGCATGAGGATATGCAGACAGGAGAACTCCCATTTTATTTATTGTTACCTATTGTATTTTTTGACCCATGGACGAGTGGGCTGAGATAAACCTAGTGAGGACATTTGAAGTAGAAGTTTGCTGTGACAAATTGTGTTGAAGGCTTTCGATAAGTCTAGAAATAAGGATGACACTAGTTTACTGTTATCTTTAGCTTTTCTGACAGTATCTATAAAGGTTAGAAGTGCACTGTCAGCACTGTGGGATGGATCAAAAGCTGTGTTTTGTGGTAGATAGGAGTTTGACTTGCAGGAGATAGTTCAGCAATTATTTTTGAATACAGTTTTAAGTATTTTGGAAAGAGGGATCAGATTGCTGTTGGTCAAAAGCTAGTGATGCCTGTTGAATTTCCTCCTTTGTGTAGAGTTATAATGTGTGATATTTTTGCAGAGAGAGAGAAAGGGAATGTGGGATTCTTGGACTGACCTGTTTATAAGGATTGACACAGGATAGGCAATGTTATTAACTGCTATTTTAAGGTATGTATTTGGAAGGTCATCAGCAGAATTAGAGCATGGTTTGAATTTAATAGCACCATTATTCTGGCTGATACTCTTAGATCACCCTCACTAGCAAAGCAATAGGACTGTTTTAACCATTATATTTCCTTTAAATGTATAGTAGCATGATGCCTTAAACTGTATTACTCTGTACAAATTTTATGTTACACACATCTTATAATGATTTTGCATAATACTGTTTGTATCTACTAACTGCTTTGAATATTATGTACTGTTATACTAACTGCCTTGTGAAGCTTTTCTTCCTAGACCGCCACTGAAAATGGGCCATTTTGGCTCAGTGGACTTTCCCAGTAAACAAATGCAAATAAATAAATACATAAATAAAATAAATATTCAGGGTGTGGGCACAGGTTTGAAGCATACCTGTAAATTGTACAGATTTTTGCAGAATGTCCAGATTTTTGACACATATTTTTAGTCCATTTTTTTCATAAAATTTTGGTTTTCTGGCAAACTATTGGCAAATCACTAAAGACTGAACATAGAAAATAATGACAGATGTTTGAGTTTCAGACTTCATACCCTTCCAAAAATATGTGATAATGCACAACCTATTTGATCGACTTTCTAAGTTTGTAAGAGCAATATAAAAATTGCCCCTATTTTTGGGTCTTTATCCCAGTTTTATTTATGGCTTTGCCAGATGTCTTGCTTTAAGAGGTTGAGAGGTATGATTTGAAGGTAGGAGTGGATGTGATGACATTGCTGTTGCTTAGGGTTGGGATTAGATATCAGGGAATCCCTGGTTAGGGGCAATATGCTATTTATGAAATAAGAGTTAAATTCTATTGCAGTGTTGAGTGGTGAGTTACTGGGAGAGGGCTTATGGGTGAATTTTTGGCTGGGATGTATAATTTCTTTAATGGCTGACTATTGTACTGAAAGTTGCTATAGTATCATTTTTTTACCTTCATTTATTTGTTTTAGTATGGTTGTAGAGCATTCTGTAGTTTTCAAGACATTTTGATATTTTATATTTTTGCCATTATTTCCACATTTTTTCTCTGTCTTGCATTAGCATTGCACTCTATATGAATAGACACATTTCATTATTTGTCTTTAGTCTCTTCCTCCTAGGTGATGTAAGGTTATTTATGATATTTAGGATAGTTCTATTGAATTTGTTTACTGTATCTTATAATGGGAGGATTTTGAGGATGTTCTAGTTAATAGATGATAGGATAGTAATGAATATGTCTGCATTAAACTTGAACAGTTTCCATGTTATTTTTAAACATCCTGTTTGAGTGTATATGTGCAGGGTCTGATTGCATAGATTGGGATATGACATCTAAAAGAATCTGGCAATGTATGTGTGCTGGTGAATTTGCTAGGGTCTGATACTAGGATACAGTCTAATAAGAAGTTCAATGTCTTGTTATAATGTGTGAGGCTATTAACTAGTTATGTGAAACCATATAATTTCATGCTAGATGTAGGGAGTTCGAGGTTATGTCTAACCAATTGATATTAACATCACCTAGAAGTATTTTTTCTGAGGAATTGTTATAAATATCCAGTGTGGGTAATATTGTAGTGTAGCTGTGTTTTCAGCAGGAAGGTATGTAAAGTAATAAGAAGCTCTGCTAAACTGAGTTTTGATATTGGTCAGTAATTGCAGAGATAAATCAGTTTATAGCAGATACAGAACAATTAAGAAGGAGGAACAAAGCAGAACAAGTGTTCTTTCATTTACCAAATGCAGAAACCAGGAAACTAGGGAGACTAAGTAACTGGCTTGCACAGTGTGATGACAACATTTTCAGTGAAAATGTTTGAGAGTTAGGCCTTGTGGGAGAGCTGACTGCAGCCAGTGACCACAGGTTCTGAATGAAAAAAAGAGAACATTCTACTAAACTGTAATATTATATGAAGGCAATACAGTTAATACTTATTCCTAAAGATGGAGAAAGGAGCACGGTGTATCAGAGAAAGAGAATGTGGGGTATTTTAAGAGCAGAGAGAAATGGTAGGAAAGTTTATGAATGCAAGGTCAAAGCAGGTTTAGCAGGAGGTATATGCCTACCCTAGGATTCAATAAACTCCATGCAGGAATAGTATTATTTTTACTTTTGCTGGAACTGAAAATGGAACCCCTGCCTATCAAGTTATTTTTACTATACTGTTACGCAGTTACTGCAACCACCATGGAGCTTATAAGGCTGTGGCTGTCCAAAGGTACTTCTAAGAGGAATGACATCAGCCAGACTGCTAAAGTAGGGCACTGGGAAGTGCACTGGGTCAGAATGGATTGAAACTGTATCCTCTACAAACAAACACACACACACTTTTACCAGGACTGAGATTAGAACCCCTGCCTATCTAGTTATTTGCACTATATTGTTATGCAGTTATCATGTGCTACAGAGCTTATAGGGCTGACAGGTATCCAATGGTACTTCAAAAGTGAATGACATCAGCAGAACTTGTGAAGTAGGGCAATGGGAAGTGTACTAAATGGGAATGGCCTCTTAATACAGACACACACACATACACACACACACACACACACACACACACACACACACACACACACACACACACACACAAAGGCAGATGATGTGATATTACAACCCCCACCTCAGTACTATTACACAATGGAGCTCACCTTCATGCTGGCATGTGCAACTGGTTATGACTGGTATGCCACTGTCCACAGCAAGACATCACTCTATACCATTCAGGGTATCCCTGTGTATGACTTGCTCTGTGTGTGTGTGTCTCCCTGTGTCTCTCTCACTCTTTCTTTCTTGCTCTCTCTCTGTCTCTCAATCACTGTCTCTTTCTTCCCCATGTCTATGTGTGTGTATGCTTAACATATTGTTATATGTTGCCCATATATATGTCTGTGTATCACACGCAACAGATGCAGATATATCACATATGGGCCACCTACAGCTAGCTGAGGGTAATCCTTTCTGATGGGTGTGTGCATAGACAGTTAAGGTGTACATAGCTGTCTGTATGCAAAGACATATATACACAATACAGTTATATAGTACAATGTGGGTTCCGACATGGGCTGTGATTCTCTAAGTGTAGGAGAATGCCCAGTATGACCTTCTATAGTAAGAGTGGGACTCCATTCCAGAGATACTTGTACTTCAGTTTGGGGTTTTGTGTACTACAGCCACACCTTTCAAACTTAAGCAGGAAGTTGCTAGAGGTACAGAGTTTGTTTTAGCAGATATTTTCTGACATATCTCATGCCTGACACTGGAATGTACTGTGTCATTATCTAATGACAGACATCCTCAGATCATCACAGTGCTTTACCAGAGTAATACAAGATGTATGATGCACAGACCAATATTATGAGCCCAACTATAGACATTATTGACCAAAACGGCCAGTTGAAAGGTGTGGCTACAGCTGATTGACTGATGAAGTTGTGTAAACAGTCTAGCAGCTTGGTGATATACTGGCTGGGGATCTCCTGCTTGTGTTGTATTCTTCTTACCTGAAAAGTCATATCCTGGTGTGGGCCAATACAGCTCAACTGTACAGTTTTTGGCAGATTGTCCAGATGTTTGTCTAGAAGTTTCGTCCAGTCTACATAAACTTGTGTTTTTATGGCAAGTTATTTACAAATAATTAAAGACTGATGTTAATAATGACAGACATTAGTGTTTCACACTTCATAACCTTCAGACAATTCCTGCTAATGCAAAACCCATTATTCTACCAACTTTCTTAGTTTGTAAGCACAGTATTTATAAGATGTGCCTAACTTTGGGCCTTTGTCCCAATTTTATTTATGACCTTGTCCAGATGTCTTGCTGTCAGAGGTTGAGAGGTATGAGTGTGGGTAAAGAGTGCATTCTACTGTGCAAAAATGTCCATTATATGTGTAGTATATTCCACATAGCACTGTGACTTCCAAGTATGTCAGTGGCAGAGCAGTACAGAGTAATGTGGTGAACCACTGACAGACAGTTGTGTATAGATTGATAAGTTGATATGACATTAGTAGGGCATTGGCCCTGAAGCCCTTATAACCCACACAGATGAGAGTGTAGCCCATGCTAAGACATATCAGCACACAGAGTCCCTGTCCAGCAGGGATACAGGTGGAATCACAGGACTGTATTTTGTGTTTCCCATGCACTTATACAGGGAGCACATCACTAAGACTATTAAGGCACTTGGCTTGATGTGGACAGGGAGTGTATTCCACAGATGGGGGAGTGTGTGGGACAAATATATGTCACACCAACAAGTCGTACTGATATCACAGACCAGGTTGATGCTGCTCCTACAGGTTGATCGAGTGGGCCTTGACTTTCAGATGTGCAACAGTCCCATCAAGGCAGGCTCTCGATTGCTTTGTGGGACAGACAGAGGTCACCTCTGCAGCATCTGTATGGAACAGGGTAGAGGGACAGTGCTGTTAGCCTATCTGTGTACAGTATGTGTTTGGGGTTGGGGTAAGGCCTTAGTGTTTTCAAGACCCTGGTGTGTAGAGTCTGCATAGTATGTGGTGTGTAGGTTTTTGGCATTCTCATGTGTTTTTGCCTCTGAGGTGTCTTTTATTTGGGTTTTTGTTTTGTTGCAGACCTCCACTTACATGGGTGTGTGTTGTGTATTTCCAGGCGATGTTTACTGACTCCATACACTGCATGCCACCTATGTTACTGCACAATTTGTTCTGGTGTGCCAATTCTCCATTTGTCTGGCCAGTGATTCCCCTTCCCCTTGTGTGTTTCTCTTTGTCCTTCTGTAGTCCATTCACAGGCTTTGCCCACAGTGGCTGCTGTTAATTATTTATAATTCTGATGTGACCGGGCTAAATGCTGTAACATCACACACAAGGCTGTGGA
Organism: Protopterus annectens; assembly: GCF_019279795.1. Lineage (NCBI taxonomy): Eukaryota > Metazoa > Chordata > Ceratodontiformes > Protopteridae > Protopterus > Protopterus annectens. The sequence goes on from NC_056737.1 coordinate 547,707,815, forward strand.
CTTCACACCTCTGAGTGTACCTATTTAGCAGGTTGTCCATCATTGCACCACCACATTTGCTGTGGTCCTCGGGTGGTTTGTGTTGCTATATGTTATTATGAGGCTACATGTTGGCCTAACTGTCAAACTATCACAGACTGACATCTGGACAGGCCCATATATGACAGTCAGACAAAGGCCCACACATGGGGACAGGGTGTTAATACTGTTCTGCCAAACATAGACAGTTGGGAGACAGTTTGGTATTTGGTTGCTTTCTCTTATGGGTATGACATCCGCTACCCCACTGTCTGCCATTGATGTTTTGAAATGACCCTTTCTTGTTTTGCAAATAGTTGGCAGGCAAATGCAATGTTAGTACAAGCAGAACAGATATTCAATACATACTTGTGCTCCTTCTGTGACAACCTGTCATTCCAGGAGTATGGATGTTGGCCAGTGACATGTTATCAGTGCTGACACAGTAAGTTGGCAACCTTTTATAACCTGGCAGTACAATGACTTTCAGGTACTTGCTGTCCTACAAGGCACCATATCTCCCGAATTTTTAGAGCCAGACATCTGGACAAAGCCATAAGTAATTTGGGGACAACGGCCTACATATACGGACCATTATTAACTATTGGCCTTACAAACCTAGAAAGTTGATACAATAACAGGCTTTGCATTAACATGCATTTTCCTAAAGGGTATGGAGTCTAAAACTACAATCTGTCATTATTTTCTGACTTTAGTCAGTCTTTTTGTAATTTACCAGTGATTTGCCAGAAAACCACAATTTCCTGATAAAGAGACCATGAATATGATGCAAACCTCTGGACATTCTGCAAAAAGTCTGTACAGTTGAGGGGTATGCTAGGCACTGTGTAGGTTACTCTGAGCTGTGTACTGTCCTTATGTGTGGCCCCCTGTTCCTGACCTGTCCAGCTTTCCTGCAGTAACAGATATTGATGTCCGGACAGTGTGCACAACTCCTACTGTAGCTGTATTTGACATGCAGAATAGTTGCCACTGCAGTTTTTGGAACATGGACCCTATCAACCATAATACTGTACCTAGGCCACTAAAACACAACAGCCAGGAGTAATTTCAGGCCACATACTGACAGTATTGACCACACATATACATAGATCATTGACCCCTGCATAATGTGGACATGCAACAAGTTATCAAGTTGATTGGGACAGCCCTGGGAATGTGTTCTCTGCTGCCAATACCCTATAAACATTACTGTTACTGCATTTTAATGGGAACATGGGTGTGGGGGCACACCTGTCAACTGTCCACATTTGCACAGAACATGCTGATGTTCCCTTTACATTTTGGTTCAATTTAGCATAGTATTGTGCCTGTCTTGGAGACTACAGGCATATCAGTAACAACCATAGGTTAGATTGTAATGGCAGACATTTGAGTTTCAGACTTCTTTCTCTTTAGAGATTTACTGCAACTGCAAGACCTGCTGTGATATAATTGTGTAAGTCTGTATGGGCATATTTCATCATTGTCCCCATTTGTGGGCCTCTGCCAGACATTTCTTTATGGTTTTCTATGGCTGACTTGCTGGGTGAGGCTGAGGGGTGAGTATGGAACCCTCACATTGACATCCATGAATGTGACCTATGACCCCCCAGTTAGTTAGTCACCCACTTATACTGCAGTGAAATTTGTCACCTAGGGGACTATTGCATACTTTGAGCGAAGCCAGTATTGGGCGGACATTTCCTGTTGCCCCACATAGCTGTCAGTTGTCTGCTGCTATCCCAGTAGTCCACCCCATTCCCTTGCATGCATGCAGTGATACTATTGCTATACTACCACAACATATTATTCCATTCATTTATTGTTAAGAAGACTGCCTTACTTGTACCTGCAGCAGTTGTGAGGGCAGTGCTTGAGGGTTGGCACTGTTGGATGCATGTAGTACACATCCTATACACTGTAAGATACAGGTAGTGTGATGTGTGTGGCATCCATTTTCCTGTGTGTGCAAGTCAGTGAGAGGTGTCAGCCCCTTGGTCCTTACAGTATCAGTGTGTGTGTTATGCATTGCCTCTTTGCCAAGGCCTGGGGATACAGGGCACACCATCATCTGCCTACAGGAGCAGGCTCAGGAGGCTCCTCCTCCAAGTCTCCCTGTGCCTGTGGGGTCTTGGCAATAGTGGGGGGCTGTGTGGCCCATCCCTGTGATGTTCCTGCTGCAGCTGTTTCCGCAGGATCATATTGTGTAGCATGGCACATACTATAAACATGTGTGCACATGTGACTGGAGAGTACTGCAGGGCTCCACCAGATATGTCAAGGCAGAGGAACCATGACTTAAGCATCCCAAACACACTCTCTATAATGTTCCTGGTTTGTGCGTGTGTCTCATTATGGCATTCTTCAGTGTGTGTGTGTATTTGTGTGTGTGTGCATTTCTGATGGGTCTCATCATCCACGGCTCCAGTGTATAGCCAGCATCCCCCACCAGATGACCCATATGGTGCAGCCTGGTACAGCTGTGAGGCATGTCGTGATAACTACCAGGGCTGCCAGAAAACACATTCATGATAATGCCCTGGGCATTGCACATGACCTGGCAGTTGATGGAGTGTTAGCCCTTGCAGTTGACATAGATTCTATCCTCTTCACCGGGTAGTGCCTTGATATGGATGTGCGTGCAGTCTATGGCACCCAGTACTGCTGGGTAGTCTGCTACATGGTGAAAGAGAAGCATATTGCTGGTCCTCTCCTCATGGGTGCTGAGGAAACATACGTGCTCACCAGCATCTGTTCACAAAACATTCAGAAACTGGGGGAGTTCCCTGGATGCAGATGCCTGTGAGACCCCCATGATGTCCCAGTAGGTTTTTGGAAGGTACTTGTAGCTAGGATTCTTAAGGCTACACATACCTTGGTGTCAACTGGGATGGGTTCCCCTCTGTTGGCTCTGGGTCTGAGGTGAGGCCGGCACAGCTCACTGAGTTGTTGAGGTAGGTCTCTGTCCACCCTGTAGTGCTCTAGTCATGTAGCCCCTGGTAGGTTACCCTTACTGACGTGGTATGTCACAGGGCATCTACATCACTTTAGCTTACAGTCCTCTATTCATAAAAACTGCTGATGCTGTATATTTTAAAAAAGTTTTCCTCTGGTAACAATACGGCCTTGCTATCCACCTGGACAGACATAATGTCTTTCTGTAAAGTTACTTCTTCAAGGTTTCACATCAGTTCGAATACAATAGTAGATTCAATCTTCTAATATACATCTTTGTTCACTGTAACACTTTCCCACCAGCTGCATGCTATCTTAGTAACACATATACAAGGTCAAATCATCCCAGCAGGAAAGAGCAGAAGATTTCATTATTTCACATATTTAATTTCCTGACCCAGCAGATAATCACTTGTGAAAAGCATAAACATTAAAACATGCTAAGCTAGCAACTGCCAGGGTTGGAGGTCAATTTGCTACAAGCCACACTGCAGTTTCAAAACCACTTGCATTTACACATGAATTTATCCTTTCTGTTATATGATTAATAGAATAAAATGCATTACATACTACTTTGTTTTTAAACTAGCATTTCACATATATTCAAATACATATTTTTCTAACATTTTCCCTCCTATTAATACTTTTTATTCTATTTTGAAGTATGCATAATGTCATTTCATCTCCTAACCTTTTCCACTAAGGATTTTCAGCTAGGTGAGTCATTCAATCTATACTTCAGAAAAAATGTCATCTGAGATAAATTTTTCAATCTCAATATCTTGGTACAAAGTATCAGTAACAGATACATCAATAAAATCTTTGATTAGTCTTTTCATGCAGGGAATTCCACAACAAACACATGCTCCGATTAGGAGTATACCCACACAAATGGCAATCAGAATATTCATTAGGATGGAACCCCACCCCCCAAATAGATTCTGGAAAAAGTTCGTCAGTGGGTTTGGGCCTGGTTCAAGTCATGGCTGATACTTGCTGAATTACCTCTAGGTGTTTGTTAATTTCATGCCTGTTATCTGGTATGTACGCACAGCATTCTTCTTTGATAAGCACACACGTACCACCTCTCGCCGCTAGGGTGAAGTCAAGAGCCATTCGATTTTTTAGCACAACAATTCTCATTGCATTCAGTTCATCAGTCACCAGTTCTAGGGCAGAGAAAGTTGCATTACTCATTACTTCGAGAAGTTTCGACAACTTCCTCAGCTCCCAGATTGATTTGACTGCTCCATATGCTGGGAATATTCCTGCCCAAGATATAACACTGTCACTCAAGTCCATATGAGTCAATTTACTTTTATTTTTTACGTTATTATGGTCTTTCCAGCCAGCCTCGATCCGTCCAACTGGATTTACAGGTTTCTCGACTGGACCTCCAGGTTTCCGAGCTACTTCTCTCATGTTTCGTATCTTACCCAAAGGTAATTCTGCAGTATGTCTTATTGCCGGAACCAGATAACCCAAAAAACAACTGCCGGACCAATTCTCAGGTAACCATTTATATGCTTTTTTTTCCACAAATAAAATAACAGTTTTCTACTTTAGTACTAATACGCATTAACCCTGCATGAAACATTTTCTGATCTATAACTGACAATTGTTTAAACAAAACAGGATTCTTGCGAATGTCATTCATGGTTGTTTTCAGTGAGTTCAAATATGAGTCATAATTAGTATTGCAAAGAATATTGCCATTACTATTCTTAATATAACACCGGTAAGATATGGTTATATTACAATTGCTCCAGCCCACCTGGAGAGTATCATTTTTGTAAAAACATACAATTCCTTTTTGTGTGACAGGTAAAAATAAAGCTATTTTGTCCTGTGATCTCACAGTTCCTGTATCAAAAAGCAAATTCTCCCAAGTCTCATTTATCCCCAAGGGGACAGTGGACATTATCACTCCTCCATATGCTGTTGGTATAGCTGTACAAACCCAGCAATTTGAAATGTTCATAGTCTCTGCATATACACGCTTCATGGCTAAGTATGTGTTAAAATTTGGATGCCAGTCTATAGATGTTTCATCATGCCTTCCCACTTTCACTTGTGTGGTTGAGTGTAGGAAAAACCACAACAAGAGGAAAATTGTCACAATTATAGTCAATAAATGTATACTCAGCAAAATGGTTATGCAACATCTCTGGGGTTGATCTAAATTTATATTCGCTTTGTTTTTGGCCATCTTGCCCTTGTTGTATATCAGTCACAAAGTTTTTATCAAGTTGAAAGTTCTTTACCGGTTTTCAGTGTATCAAATGAACCCAGGATGTCCTCTCAGCCACTCTGACTGCAGTAGGCATTGCCAACAGTACCTGGAACGGCCCTTCCCACTTTGGACTCGCCCAATTCTTCCTTTTCGTTACTTTCAGCCACACCCACGTCCCGGGGGCCAAAACTGCTTCCACCGGTCTGGTCTGTTCCTTATCTGAAAAAGAGTTAAATTGCAAAACAGATTTATTTGTTAACAGTTTCCTCATATAACTAGCTAATGAACTGTCAGCCTCTTGCTCTGCAGGCATGAGAGCTTTCCACTGAGGCACATAATATGCTATCCCAAAAATAATTTCAAAGGGAGTCAAACCCTTCACATTAGGAACCGTTCTCATACTCAGCAGTGCTAAAGGCAGACAGTGTATCCAATTCTTTTGGGTTTCTTCAACTAACTTCCTAAGTTTATTCTTGAGGGTACCATTGTACCTTTCCACCAGTCCTGCTGACTGTGGGTGGTAGGCGCAATGGTTTTTTAAGGAGATACCAAAAAATCTCCCAAGTTGCTGGATTGTCTGGTTCACAAAATGTGTGCCGTTGTCACTATAAATCCTTTCCAGAATGCCAAATCTAGGGATTATTTCTTTTATCAGGGCTTTCGCCACTGTTGCTGCATCTGGATTTTTGGTTGGAAAAGCTTCTATCCATTTAGAAAACATATCTACAATGACTAAACAATACTTTTTCCCTTCACACTTATTCAATTCTATGAAATCCATACAAATAGTATGGAATGGATACGGTGGTATAGGAAAACTTCCTTGCTTAGGTTTAAATGCCCCTTGTGCATGATGCTTGTTACAAGTATGACAAGCTGCACAAAATTTTTTTGTATAGTTTGTGAATCCATATGTTTGGAATATTCGGTTTACTAACTGTACCATCCCCCCTGTTGAGACATGGCACTGCCCATGGCTCAACAAAGCTGTATATCTAAATAAATTAGATGGCAATATCGGTTTCTTCTCTTTGGAAATGTACAGTCCATTTTCAAGAATTGTGCCTTGTTTTTCCCATTTCTGTTTTTCTGCCTTTGTAGTAAGCGTCTGCATTGTTTTTAACATGTCTAAATCTAAAATCTCAGAGGGTTGTAATTCCTCATTCAAAAGTAAAGTTTCTGAGTCTGAGGCTGCTTGCTTTGCAGCTGCATCAGCTCGTGCATTGCCTTTCGAAATCTTATCCTGTTGTTTTGTATGAGCTACACATTTACAAATAGCTACTTTGGTAGGTAACTGAATAGATTCTAATAATTCCAAAATAAATTGCGCATGATTAATTGGTTTTCCACTAGATGTTATCATTCCTCTATTTTTCCATTGTTGCACAAATACATGTACTGTAGAAAAAGCATACTGACTATCAGTATATATGTTTACACATTTGTCTTTTGCTAGAGTACATGCCCGTGTCAAAGCTATCAATTCTGCTGCTTGTGCAGATAAGTTATGTGGTAAGGATTGGGCTTCTAGAATTTCAGTGTCTGTAACTACTGCATACCCCACTAGATTCTTTCCTGTAGGGCCCCTTCTGCATGAGCCGTCCACGTAATATATCACCTCGGCATCATCCAAGGGCATATCTGTAAGATCTTGTCTAGGCAAGGCTAATTGTTCAATTTCCTGCAGGCAGCTGTGCGGTGTGCCATCCACAGAAGTTGGGAGTAATGTTGATGGATTTAATGTCGTACATCGTTCAATTGTCATATGAGGTTGGCTCAGCAGTATAGTCATACATGAAAGATGTCTAGCAAGAGAGAGATATGCTACTTTTTCTTCCAGTAAAATTATTGCGACTGCATGAGGCACTCTCAATGTGAGAGGGTGGAATAATACCACTGAGGTCGAAGCCTGTACTGCCATTGCAGCTGCAACTACTGCTTGTACACAGTGAGGCAAAGATCGCGCCACTGGGTCTAACTGTGATGAATAATAGGCTATGGGGCGTTGCTTGTCCCCATGTTGTTACATCAGCACTGACGTCATATATCCTTGCTTGCAATCTACGGTCTGAAAGAACCATTTGTGATAATTTGGGAGTCCTAAAACTAATGAAGAAGCTATCAACTGCTTCAACCTGCAGAAAGCCGTTTCTGCTTCAGGTGTCCATTGTAAAATATCTCGTGCTGCCATTGGTGTCTTATATATCAGGTCAGTCAGTGGAGCAGATTCCAAAGCATAATTTGGTATCCAGCTCCGACAGAAATCAGTTGTTCCCAAGAAGGACATCATTTCCTTCTTGGTTGCTGGTTTGGGTGCTTGCAAAATTGCTGTTTTTCTTTTCTCGTCTAATATTCTATCCTCATTGGATATTACATATCCTAGGTATCTAACTTTCTTTTTCCAAAGTTGTAACTTACTTTTGTTTACTTTGTGTCCTTATATTGCTAAAAATTTCAATAACGCTACAGTATCCTCCCTGCATTGTTGCTGGGTGGGGGCTGCTGGCAAGATGTCATCTACATAAAGTAGAATCTGACTACCTCCCGGTGGGGTAAACCCTGCCAGGTTGCTAGCCATTTCTTGTGCAAATATTGTTGGGCTCTCACAATATCCCTGTGGTAGTCGAGTATAGGTATACCTTTTACCCTGAAATGTAAATGCAAACCAATATTGACTATCAGGATGTATAGGTATTGAAAAGAAAGCATTACTGATATCTACCACAGAGAAATATTTTTGTTGTGGTTTCAAATCGTTTAACAAAGTATGTGGGTCTGGCACCGTGGGTGCTCTGGGTATCACTGCATTATTCACAGCTTGTAAATCTTGAACCATCCGCCATTCCCCGTTTGCTTTTTTAACAGGAAAGAGGGGTGTGTTACATGGTGAATCAGGAGATTCTACCAGTACTCCTTTGAGTAATGCTGCTATTATAGGCTTGATTCCTATTTCTGCATCTTTTCTCAAAGGGTATTGTCTTTTCTGTGGTCTAAATGCTGATTTTGGTGTAATTATAACTGGTCCTGCTGTTCGAATAAGTCCTACATCTGACTTGCCTGTTGACCAAAGAGTCGTTGGAATTTCACATAAAGCTTTCTCTTCTAATTCTAATAAAAATGCTAATCAGCTGTCCTCGCTAGATTGCAAGTGAACAGCTGGATGTGTCTGTGTCAACCAATTCAGTTTTTGTTTCTGTATCCCTTGTTCTGACAGTTCTAAGTCAGTCTGTTTCTCCCATCTTGTCACCTTTTCTCCTAAGTCTGCCCATTTTACATTTTTGTTCTTTGTCAAGCTGACATGTGGTAATCGATTTGATCTATATAATGCAAGGAATTCTTGAGGTAATGAACAGCTAACTACACTGTTCCCCTCAGTATCCCAGTACAAAGTACGTAAAACTAATCTAGTTGCACGATTTCTAAACAATTCCTGCTCATACTCTCTATCAGGTCCTGGTGTAGTACAGTAGTACAGAGTATAGTGTAACAAATGCTGTCGATCTGTGTCAAGGGAGGGGGCTTTACTGATGGCTACGTTCATCAGTTCCTCGGTTACTGCCCCTGGACCAGTCGTGACTAGGTCCTGTCTGTACCAGTAAAAAGTTTCACTCTCTGATCGCACCACAAAAGTATCCATTTGCCTCTGCGCTTCCATACCTTGTACAGTTGGAACTACTGCTATGCCAAATATCTGCATAAGGTCCCTGCCCAATAGGTTCACTGGACACTTTGCAGAAACAACAATTTTATCTCTTTGGGTCATACCTGAAACAGGGTCAGTTATTCCTATATCATGGGAAAGTGGTTCCCTGTATAGCTGTCCATTTGCGGCTTTCACCAGTATATAATCAGGTGATTCAGAATGTTCTGGTAACTTGGAGGGGTGTATCAGGGTCCGTGACACTCCTGAGTCACACAGGAATTTGACTTCTCTTCCCTCCACCAGAAGTGTAACTTCTGGTTTCGTATCTGCTAAGTAGAGCTCTAGGCTCAATAATGCTAAATCCAAAATTTCACTTTCTTCATCCTCCATATCTACTTGCACTTCCTCTATTCCTTCTATCACATTTATATTTGTTTTCTGCTTATTAACTTCTCCTAATGATTTCTGACTTTTGCATGATGTATCTTCACTATCATATAGTCAGTCCTCATCTCCCTTATCTTCTGTAATTACCTTTTTGTTCTGCTTACAATCCCTTGCTAGATGTCCCTTTTTCCCACACTTAAAGCACTCACCTCTCTTTTTCCTCTCTTCAAAATCTTCTGATCATTTGTCAGACTGTTTATTTCCCTGGGCATTCTTCTCGCCCTTTTTACCTGACTGTAACACAAATACTTCAGCTCCGTCTTCAGCAGTGAAGACTTGCGCCTTCTTTTTCTTCTTACTATTAAAATGTCTTTCAGCATGTCTAGCATATTCAAGTAAGGCTTGTAGCCTACCTGTTCGATGGTCTATCATATACTTCGTAATGAAGCTACTGATAGGTGCAATGCAACCTTTCAAAAATGCATTTTTTAATTGTTGTTCATACTGGGAATTATTCGTTTGGTTTTCAGGAACCGTCATACTGCTATGATTATTAAAACATTCCAATAATCTGGCATAGTACCCATCTATTGTCTCATTTTCCTGTTGTATGCATTGATTAATGCAAGTCCAGTCTGCTCTAGGTTTCCATTTCTCAGAGATTCGGTCTGTAAGACCTTTCACTCTGTTGTCTAATTCTGCGTCACTATGTGGGAGTGGTTTGAGCTCTGCATTACGAGGATTCCAGGTGCCACAAATCATGTGCCAATCTGGACCTATAATTTGTCTTACTACTTTTTCTACTTCTTCCCCATTCAAGTGGTAACTCAACCTCATGCCTTGTAAATCTTCTAAAAATTTCGTAAAATTAACTTTCGGATGGGGGATTCCCTCAGTAGCTTTCCGGATATCCTCCGGTGTCCATGGTCTATATACCAAGAGTGTTGGGTCCTGCCCTTCCTGTCCTGCCTGAGGATTTGGGACCTCTATAAGTGGGCATATTTCTTCCTCACTCTCATCCTGTAGGTTTCTTTCTATTTGATATGATTCTGCATCCCTATGTATTTTGCGTGTCCGGGACCTAGTTTCAATAGGATCTCTAAGAAATGGTTGTGGTCTTTCTGAGACTTCAGGATAACGCAGAGGCGGACCAGCCTGTCCACTCGCTTCATATCCTGAAAAGGGTAAAGGAGGGGGCAAGGGAGGAGGAGGAGCTGTTGCTATTACTAAGTTATTATCTTCTTTGTCTAAAAATAATGTTTTCGAATTTTTAATCTTCTGTTCTCTACGATTCGCTTCCTCAATCCACCTATGTGCCTGAGGAATGCCTAATTGGCGTTGCTTTTTTGTCTGACCTCCCGCATCGGATTTAAGTTGCTTAAGGAGTTTAACTAGTGAAGTTTTATCTAGTTTACAATCAAATTCATATTTGTTAACCCATTTCGTATAATACCTAACGTTATCGGAACGTTGTGATTGCATGTATTTTGCGTCTTCGGTTAGGGGCGGATCTCGTGATGTTTTAGTGCACTGATTTCCCATGGTAAAAGAAAATGTTACATAACCCTTCCTATCACATGATATCAAACGTTCAGTTCCTTTTCACAGTTTATCTAGAATAACTGCCTACCTTATTCTGTTACCCTGATCTATGACCAAATATACAGTACTTCCTTTTGTCCCTGATCTGCATAATAAATCTTGACAACAATATTTACTATAACCTAGTCCCTGATCTAAAACAGAAAAAAGGCAAAATCTTCCTACCTGAGCCTCCGGTATTGAGTCGTCCAGGATCCGCTCTTCGGTCACAGATCAGAAAGTGGCCAGCCTCTTTAAATGACAATTCAGTCGGAGGTCTTTTCACCCAAGAAGAACCATTTCGGTAACTTCTCCTGCACAGTATTCGACCACCGGTACACTCTGATCTGCAGCTGTCCGAGGGATATCTGGCTCGAAGAACCAAACCATTAAATTAAATCAAGAATTCAATACACAGGAGGTTCAGGTTCAAAAGTTTACTAGTGTACACCAGGAGGCAAAAAATGTACAAGTACAGAATTTTGTCTAACATGAAACAGGAAGTGTATAGATTTTATAGTCTTTACATTCAAGTTGTATCCACCTTACTGAAGTGGTATGTCACAGGGCATCTACATCACTTTAGCTTACAGTCCTCTATTCATAAAAACTGCTGATGCTGTATATTTTAAAAAAGTTTTCCTCTGGTAACAATACGGCCTTGCTATCCACCTGGACAGACATAATGTCTTTCTGTAAAGTTACTTCTTCAAGGTTTCACATCAGTTTGAATACAATAGTAGATTCAATCTTCTAATACACATCTTTGTTCACTGTAACACTTTCCCACCAGCTGCATGCTATATTATTAACACATATACAAGGCCAAATCATCCCAGCAGGAAAGAGCAGAAGATTTCATTATTTCACATATTTAATTTCCTGACCCAGCAGATAATCACTTGTGAAAAGCATAAACATTAAAACTTGCTAAGCTAGCAACTGCCAGGGTCGGAGGTCAATTTGCTACAAGCCACACTGCAGTTTCAAAACTACTTGCATTTACACATGAATTTATCCTTTCTGTTATATGATTAATAGAATAAAATGCATTACATACTACTTAGTTTTTAAACTAGCATTTCACATATATTCAAATATATATTTTTCTAACACACACACACACACACACACACACACACACACACACACACACACACACACACACACACACACACACACACACACACACACATTCTTCACAAAACCCTGAACTAAACCATACATACACCAGTAGCTATCAACTTACCTTAACTCAACCCTAACCCTAAGGTCCATCACTATCACACACTCACCTTACCCACTCCCTAACCCAAACTCACCTACCCTACCTTAACTCTCACATCCAAACAATCGCACACTTACCTGACCCGCGCCCTGACCCTAACTCACCTAACCAGTGCCCAATCTCACACTCACCTTCGTTCGCACACTTACCTTAACCCGGCTTAACCAGTATGTAAAAAGAGTTTTATATATGTATATGTATATATATATATATATATATATATATATATATATATATATATATATACATATGTGTGTGTGTGTGTGTGTGTGTGTTATATTTGTTATAGGAAGTGAGGATGCCTTACATTAATGCAAAATAAATCAATATGTGAAGTTTTCTTTTTGATTTTTCCTTCCCATATTACCACTAATTTAACAGCATATATTCACTCATGAACTGTTTCCCTTCCTTACTCCCAGTGTTTTCCCATGTATAACCATCGTACTGTAAATTCCAAACTTCTCTAATGTTCCAAGTCGACATTGGGATTTTGCAAAATTTCTTTTGTATAAGTACAACACTACTTCTATAGTGGCATAACTTTTTCTAGCAAAGATGTTAATACATTACACAGAGTGATATATTTTTTCTTTTTTTTTACTCAGCTTCATTTTTTAGATTATTAAGAGATATCACATTGAATTTATATCGAAATTGCAATAGCCCATAAGAAATAATCAACAATAGATAATAAACACAACAAAGCTAACAGTATAACAACTATGTGTCTACATATTTAAGATTTACAATAAATCACAGTTTTAACTAATATTCACGTCATAAGTGATTGGATCTCTTTTTTGTTTAATAATCTTTTGAGTTTCATCCAGGGGTGGCTCATGCTATCAGACTGCTGGACTACAACCCTCCCACCTACAAAAAACAAAAGAAAAAAAATCTGTGAAACAAAAAATCACAAGTCCTGATTCCTCTGTGCATACGCGGACACTTAGACTGCCTTTATCAGCAGTCCAGATGCAGAGAAAGAGGTACCCAGCAACCTGAGCTGTGAGATACCCAGGAATCTGTGCGGTCGTTGCTCCGGACTGCTTCCCTTGCAGGCAGGGCCAATGAGGGGTGAGCTGAGAGCTCTCGAGGATTTTGCTGCGTGGGCTTCGTGAATGCTGGACAAATGGTCGCTGGCTGGATGGGATGTTCGTTTCTGAGTAGGAAAGGCTTCGGACATGTTCATGAGACAGGTAGGTGAAGTGTGTGATGGTCGCTGGCTGGATGGGAGTGAAACGAGTAGGTGAGGCTTCGGACATGTTCATAAAGTGTGTGTGTGTGTGTGTGTGTGTGTGTGTGTGTGTGTGTGTGTGTGTGTGTGTGTGTGTGTGTGTGTGTGTGTGTGTGTGTGTGTGTGTGTGTATGCTTTGTTTTTTTTATATTTCTGTTAAGAGTTCACTTCCTCATGATCTCAGTCAATTATATAATTTAATGCCATACTCTGAAGTCTAAAACATGCCACCTGATTCATTTCAGGAAAGCCCAGAAATTTAAATGTAGGATAGAAAACATGAACTACTATTAACAGACAGCAGGAGCTATCTGAATTTTCTGTATTCTAAGAACTTTGTAGCAGGGGCTTGTGGTTAGCATATCTGAGCCAATTCTGTTTAAAAGTTTGTATCTGAATTACACTGTATGCCAAATCAAGATCCAGTAATTCAAATTCATTATGCATCAAATACTGTGAAAACCTACTGCTCACAATAAAATACTTCACAAGCAGTATTCAAAAATAACATTGATATATACATGACCTGCAGAAAGTTCCAAATAGGATAACAATATTCACATTCCTCAAAGGACAATCAGTTGTATGTTTGAGCCTAAGAAATTACATGAGATGAGGGGAGTATATTAAGGTCAATGCTTAAGGTCAGTAATGGCTTTGGGGATTTAATGACTTAGGTAAAACAGATAGTTCACCTTAATATTAAGACATGAGCACTAAAGTGTTTGCACTGGGGTTTGTAAAGTGTTACAGTACCTTGGCCTGACCTGAACATATACCTATAGAGTGTGCTGCTAACTGGTCTGTGCTTTGCAGCGCTTGTAGAATCTTTTCTTCTCCTTTCACCTCTGCAAATGCACACCATCCATTATGGCCACAAATCAAAGAAGAATAAAAAGCAAATAAATAGACAAATGAAAAATTCAATAGGGAACTTTATCGCACAAGTAAATGCACTACTGGCATCTTTTAATGGTGCTAGAAGAGAAGATCGAGAATGTGAGAATTATGTTTTTCTCATTTTTCCTCTTCTCCAAGTCTGTATGATCTCAGCGCTGGTGTTTATACATACATACATACATACATATGTAGTTCACGAATATGGGGGCTTGTCCCCAATGTCAAGAATGTAGGGAGGCTTATCCCACCTGCCAAAAAATGTGTTTTATGTTTGTTTGAGAATGTTGCTGTTTTGAGTAGCAACATCCCAGAGTTTTAGATGTTTTGGTTTTAAATAACTACATTTCAATTAAGCAATGTAATACTATTCAAAGTGGACCCATATGAATAAAATACTTACAGCATCAAGAATGTGTGCATCAATTATAGGCTGTGCTGACAAATACATTATAAATAAATGACTAGTTGGTAGTAGACAAGTTATTGAAGCAGTTTAGTAGAGAAATAAAGCCAAAATCTTGTCACTAAATATCAGTGAATCACAGTTAATACTTGAGTCATTGCAAGGTAATATGACTCATAGTGCTCCATATTCATTTTAGAATGTTATTGTCAGTTGTGAATAAATGTTTATTTAGTTATTTCACAGGAGTGGTAGGGCAGTTATTGACTTAAAATTTTCCCATGCTTTACATGCATCCTTCCATTTTTATTGTGAGAGTAAGACATATCTAAAATAGTTTTTGTTTTAAGAATGTTAACTTGCATTTAACTGCAGTCTTAAAAGTTTTAGCAGTAAATCAAAAGAAAAGAAGGAAATAAGAAAATGGTTTGCTATATTGTATGTGTGTGTGCGCATGTCTGTGTGTGTGTGTGTGTGTGTGTGTGTGTGTGTGTGTGTGTGTGTGTGTGTGTGTGTGTGTGTGTGTGTAAAATGCTGGTGGTGGATAGAGATACTCAGGCTTGAACCCTGTACCTTGGATGTAGGTGGCAAGGACCTGAATTCCCTATCCACCACCATTTCTAAAAAATAAATTTGCAGATTTTTGCCTCATATTTGTTCTGTTCCTCATAAAATCTGTGGTTTCTGTATCTGCATTTTTCCTTGGCTTGCAAAGTCTGTAGTGCAGTGGTGCACTGGTAGCATTGTTGCCTGACAGCTACAGATTATCTGGTTTCGTTCTTGGCTGGGGTGCCTTCTGTGTGGAGTCTGCGTGTCTGGAGTTTCTCCCTGCTCTGCTGAAAATTGTCTTTTGTTCCAAGTCAGAGTAGTTTCCTGGTTATATGTTTAAAAATAACAGGCATTTGAATTTCAAACTTCATATTCTTCAGAAAGTACATGGTAACACAAAACTGTTTATTCTAGCAGATGTCTAAGTTTATAACATGGATATTTGAAATTTGTCCCTATTTTGGGGATTGTTGTCCCCCATTATTGGCTTTGTCCAGGTATTTTGTGCTAAGGTTGAGAGCTATCTATGGTGAGAACTGAATTCATTGAATGTTTGGGGGCTGTATTCCCCCCCATTACTGGCTTTGTCCACATGTTTTTTGCTAAGTGAGAACTGAATTCACTGAATATGTTTGGGGGCTGTATTCCCCCATTATTGGCTTTGTTCAGGTGTTTTGTGCCAAGAGGTTGACAGTTATGGTGAGAACTGAATTCACTAAATGGTAGCCATTTAAGTTTGTCTTCCTCTCTTTCACAAAACAGCTGGTTTGGCATAGTGGTATGTTTCTCTGACTGTTTTGCACAGGGCCCCCTGGGTTAAAGACGTGGCAGTGAAATGTATGGTGGTAACACAGCATTTTATTCTAGCAACTTTCCAACATTGTACAAGCAATGTTTAAAATGTGTCCCTGTTTTTTGGGATTTTGCCCCCCCCCAATAAATTTCGGCTTTTTCCAGATTTCTTCTGCTGCAAAGTTCAGAGATACAACTGTGTGTCAAGTAGATTTTACAAGGAGCTGAGAGCTGCAGGGGAACAAAACTTTAATGCTGCTTATTCTGAGTCTGGTTGTATTGTTAATAGCACAACAGGTAGTGTACTTGCTTTTGATGCAGGAGGTTGTGGGTTTTACTCCCACAGTAAATAGATGCATTGCTGATACTGTACTGTGCTGTAAAGTGGGTGGATGCTGCATTCCTTTTTTGGCAAAGATACCTAGAGTAGTAACTATGAACCTGTTATCAGTTTGCCATACAGTCATAGGTTCATAGGTTCATAGTTTCATACTAGGCTATCTGCCCTAGGGCATTTATAAGCCTAGCCAGAGTGTGTTTGGCTTTCGCCACCCATTTTAAATGAATTTTGCTATGCCCTTTTTCGAGGTTAGTATACTGTGCCTCTGTCTAACAGTGACACAGAAGTGATACCCAGGGTAAACCTACGATCTCCCATCCACTCATCAAGATTCCTCTTGAAGAGAGTCAATGAGGGACTCTGCCTAACCTGGACTGGGATTTTATTCCAGAGTGAAGGGAGCCTCTGGGTTATGAATCTGTCCCTCCAGCATGTCCTATTTATTTCAGTGCTGAGGTTCAAGTCTCTCGAGCGTGTGGCTCGATGAGATTTGGATTTTCTGAGGTGCAGCATGTCCATTAATTCCGGGTTGGACATGGCTTTATATGTCAGGCACAAATCACCTCTGAGCAGGCGGTATGCCACTGAGTAGAGCTGGAGTTTCTTTAACCGGGCAGCATATGGCATCTGTTTGAGCCCTTTGATCCTCTTGGTGAGGTACTTTTGGGGTCTTTCCAGTTGCTGCAGGTGTCTGGTAAGGTACATCTCAAAAGGGGCATTGTACTCAATTATGGGCCTGATGAGGGATGAGTAAAGAGGCACGATGACCTCCCCTGATCTAGATGTGAATCCTTTCATGATTAGGTGGGCTATATAAAATGTTTTTCTAACCACTTTGGCCACGCTGCTTTCAAATGAGAGATTGCTATCAACTTGGGTCCCCAGGTCCCTAATTACTTCTTCCAGATTAATGGATTACCACCTATGTGGTAATTTGTGGGCACTTTGATTTTGCCAAAGGGGATGACTATACACTTTTTGGCGTTTAGCTTGAGGCCATGGCTCTGGCACCAGTTGTCTGTTTCTATGAGACCCTTTTGGAGGATGCTTGTGTCAGCTGGAGAGTTGATTATGGCACCTAGTTTGCAGTCATCTGCGAACTTGGTCACCACAGTCCTTCCGTGTTGGCCTGTACCTCCGAGAAATATATACCGAACAAGAGAGGTCCCAGGACTGAGCCTTGTGGGACGCCACTTGTAACTGATTTGGAGTCTGACATGGCTCCAGCAATTCTAACCATGTGGGTTCTGTCCTTGAGCCAGTTTGCAACCCATCTAGTGACATAGGGGTTTATATTTAAGCTGGTGAGCTTATCTATAATGCCTGAGTGGGGTATTGTATTGAAGGCTTTTGCGAGGTCCAGGTAAGCTGTGTGGACCACCTTCCCCTCGTCAATGGCCTTGGTGACTGTTTCAAAGAAATCGACCAGATTTAAGAGGCATGATCTGCCCTTAACAAAGCCAAACTGGGTAGGATCCAGTGTCTGTAGGTCCCCAATATCTTTATTTATGAGGTCCATGATGATCCTTTCCATAGCTTTGCAGACCAAGCTAGTCAGGCTTATGGGGCGATAGTTTCCAGGATCCGTTGAGGTACCACCTTTGTGGAGAGGGACCACTGTTGCTGTACGCCACTCTTTGGGTACATATCCTGTAGTAAGGCTGAGATTGAACAGTAGTTTTATGTTTGGGTTTAGCTCTTCTTGGAGTTCATGTAGGATGCAGCCCGGGACACTGTCTGGTCCCATTGATGCTGTGTTTTTTGCTTTGGAGAGGGCGGCTCTTACCTGAGCATCTGAGATGTCATGGGGCAGCACTCTGCTGGGATAGATATTTGCCCTTTTGGTGGGGAGGGAGGGGAGAAGTTTGCGCTGAACCTGTCAGCTAGGATGTTGGCAATGTCTGTGGGTTCGGTGTATTTTTTGTCATTTTGGACTAATTCTGAGCATATCAGGGAATTCCTACCCAGGTTCCTAACATAACTAAAGAAATCCTTGTGATTATCCAATAGTCCCTATTGCGATATTACTAGCTTATCCTTTTTTTTTAATGCATGCAACATAGGCAATTTATTCCTCAAGGGCAACAGGCACTTTATTTGTAGATGAATAAACAATGACATATAAAGTTGTTTGCTAGCAGCAACCTCTTCATTGTTACAGATTTCTTTAATGTGGAATTATTTAGATGACATTTACACTTCAGAGATTGTGCATATTTACTGATACTGGTGGAGTGTAGAAGGTTGAGTAGACTTTTATGATGGAAATGTTCTGAATTGGGTAGTTTTGTCATTGGTGCATGCATTTTGTTTCATTGTTTACTAATGTTCAAAACAATAAATTTAAAATGCCCTCTAACAACTGTACTGTATTGTACAAGGAATACAATTTAATACAATCGGGAAGGTGTATCAAAGAGCATGTGTATGTTTCGTGTTCAAGGGGCCTATGATTTGAAAACAGCCCATAAGGGGCCTATGATTTGAAAACAGCCCAAAGTTAATCTTTATCTGCCACTGGCAAAATTTATTTTCTTTGAATGTGGGTTTCAATGCTGTTTCAATGCATGTGAGTTTCAAGGGCAGAGAAGTTTTAATGCAAAGTCTGTTTTCATTGTGAGACTGCATTGCTTTGTTTAGCAGATGTCTATTGGGGTTTGTGCTGTGAAAATGCAAAATAAAACTTTCAAATGAAATCCAAATCATCACAGAAGTAAAGCAGTATGCACATTACAGTGTTTATGGTAAATGGGGCAAAATAACCAAGAAATGGGACACTGAAATGGTTGCAGGGGGGAGGCTCCAATCTACCATGATTGTGAGAGGGGAAGGGCAGCAAACTCAGACAGCCCTGGTGGCTCAGCTCTCAGCTGTCCATATGTTTGCAGAATGAATAGATATTTGCTTCTTATTTTTGGTTTGTTCCTCATAAAATGTGTGGTTTTCTGGCAAATCATTTAGGAATGAAGTCACTAAATGACAGACATTGAGTTTTACGTCATAACCTTCAGAAAAATGCATGCTAAAGCAAGACCTGTTATTCTATCAACTGTCTTAAGTTTATACAAGAGCAATTTTTAGTAGTGTTTGCATGTTCCCCCAATATATTTGGCCTTGTCCAGATTTCCTGCATTAACAGGTTGAGAGGTACGTGCAAATAAAATTGCTTTATAGAATTAGGCATATCCAAACCTCTTGACTGTCCCCTATTTTGGCACAAAATGTTGCTCTTTCCCTAATAATCCCTCTGCAAAATGGCAATTTTGGAAGAAAACATGGAGGGTTTACAATTAATAAATAACTGTAATAATCAGTTATAGATTACTTTTATTTCAGAAATGCATGTAGATTATTTTATTTTGTCAGTTGCTCAAGTTAGCAGTACTAATATTAAAAGTGTCCCTTCTTTGACAGGTTCCCAGCTGTATTGTGTGGCTATTTTATATTTTTGCATCACATTTTTGGTCCATTTTTCATAAAATTGTGTTTTTTTGGCAAATTAGTGGCAAATCATTAAAGACTGAAGTTAGAAAATAATGAAAGACATTTGAGTTTCAGATTTCGTACCTTTCAGAAAATTCATACTAATGCAAGACCTACTATTCTATTATCTTTCTAAGTTTATAAGAGCAATATTTAAAAATTGTCCTTATTTTTGGGCCTTTGTCCTACTTCTATGTATGGCTTTGTCCAGATTTCTTGCTCTGAGGTTGAGAGGTATGACAAATGTGTCAGGGCCATCGCAGTCAGCCAGAGACATTTCAAATTGTGACAAACTTGTTGCAGCCCACTCCCCCATGTAGTGACTCTGGATGTGTCCAAGCAAGGCAAGGAGGAGTTATGCAGTGTAAATGTGCAGACTATTTCCCCCCCATCCAATGTAAACACAAGTACTACAGTGGCTTTTCATCTGTCATTGATTTTGCAGAATGTTCTGGTTTCTGTCAATTGTTGATATATGCTTATTATTATTCAGAAAGTGCCTTTTGCTCTGTGTTTAAGTAGTAGTGCTTTAATGACCATCAGGTAAGCTTGTCTGATATTGTAAGATGCAAGTAAGTTTTAATAAGCAGTATTGCCAACATTGAAAGCCTTTCTGTTGTTGCCATGCAGAGAATACTTACATAACTAGATAATGTATAAGCCTTGGGTATTGAAATGCATATGATAGTATTTGTAATAAAGGCCAGGATTAGATTATGTTAAGCTCATTACAGGCTTTACCTGCAAACTAAACAGAATGCCAATCTATCATGCATGGTCCATATCCTGTGCAGTAATCCTTTAAGCAATATATGTTGAACTTGTTTCTTGTTTGCTTTTAATTTTTTACTTTGATCATGTTTTCCCCATGAAACAAGTAGATAGTTGTCAGGCAGCAGGTCTTTTTTGGATAAGAAACATTTTTACAAGTGAGGGTATCACAGACATTGCTACTTTCAGCATGTTAAGTGGTACTTTAATAAAGCTGAATATAAATTATAATTAGAACTGGAGTGCAATTATAATTAGAACTGGAGTGCAAGGAGAAGTGATTTGAGTTAAGTGCTGCTTGTTTTTCTTATACTTGATTTTGACTGGCATTCCAGTAATGTATTTAAAAACTAATTTATTTTTTCATGCCTCACATCCTTTTTGTTTCCATCTAGATATTAAGTAAGCTGTCATGCAGCCAATGGATTGAAATATTTTTTTTCTTCTACACTTCATTTTGTCTTGATTGGACTCCCATAATGATGGTTTGGCCCCAGGGCAGTGTATTTAATTAAGGTTTTTGTGGTTTTGAGCATAGCTCCTCCCCTTTCTAGTTGGTCACACCCATTCTAATTGACCCCTCCCATTCAGTTGTCTCCTGCAGCCCCCCTTTGATTTGAAGTCACCAGCCACCACTGGTTTCATCCATGAGTTTAGGGCAGTGGTTGTTCTAGTGGTTTTCTCTTTAATTGTCATGATCTCTATCTGACAAGTTTCAGTTGTGATATTGTAGAATTCTTTCCTAGATGGTTGATATATTTTTTGTAAGAGTTGAACATTGCAGGTAATCAGCAAGATCTGAGGCTTTTTCTTCTCTATTTGTAAAACATTTACTATCGTGCATCCAGAAATGGAATAATTTAAATATTTTTTTTTCTTATGGTTTATCTCTGCCTATAATTTCCTGATGGTTTGCAGTGACATACTGTGGTACACAAGTTGTTATTTTGTGATGCCTTCTCTCAATCTGCATATAAACATATCTAACTCATCTTAGTGAGTCTGTGTTGGTCAATATTTCCCAGGTAAGTCACTTCACTATGCTCATACCTGGTGCTTAGCATAAAGACTAGCAAATACTAAGTAGTGTTCATGTTTGCGCTTCTTTAGAATGGACAATTTATTTTTTAACCACAACTAACACACATAGCAATCTCACTACTTAGAATGTCTTGCTTTGATATCCCGATTATGTCTAGGACAGCATGTGGAAGATAAACCAGGAGAATGAGGTATTACACTGTTAAAAAGGGGTTAAAATTAAATAAAATATGGTACTGAAGTTGAAAGGAGGGATTTTGAAGTAAGTCCTTATAGTCATGGTGAAGACAGCAAAATGGCGGATCCTCTCTTGGTGAGGGGAACCTGAAAAGTGATTAGTACAAATTGTTGGAAAAATCAAAATGGAGGCAGTATCTTGGGCTGCTTATTGTCCAAGTAGGACCTTGCCATGTAAGAAGCTTTGACCTAGTACTTTACAATGATGCTACCCCAGTAAAATATTAATTTTAAACCAGTGGGATGTGAATTTATCAGGCACTGTTAATTCTGTTCTGAATATTTGTTCAACCAGGCCCAAGGGGTTGCAGAAAATGTATGAGAATATGGTCTAATGACTGCAAGTCTGGATAAGTACTCTGTTTTTAGATAAAAATGAGAACATTGACAACCTCATAGACCTATGGATAAAAATTATTTTGCCCTAGTAAAAAAAATAATGTTTAACTGGTTTGAATTATTTTTACTTTTATAGTATCATAAATTGGTAACAACAGAATCCTGGCATAGTATCTCCCTTGCATCACCATGATGGAGTGCTGCTACATGGCTAAAACACACAAAAAGTAGTCCATGGTTAGAATGTGTGACCTGTTCACTGCTAAAAGGTTAAAGTATTTTCAAGACATTATCTATCTGACTGAAGGATTTTTGCACTAATTATATGCATTTAGCACTTTTTGCACAGAACTTGGGTGAGAGATTAAAATGGTACTTAATTATAAAGTCATCAGTTATTTAGTCTGTAAAAGGAACACTTGAATAGTGATGAAAAGAAATCTTGAAAGAATTTCTAAATGCCCATTAGGGCTGATGGGTAACAGTATATTCAGGCAGTCCTAGATCAATAAAATTAATTGTTCTTCCCTACACCTACAGACAGTCAAGGTACCATAATGACCACTACAATGCCTTGTCCCTTTTATGGAAGAAGGGCATGGCCATCATGAAGGCAATTATCGAAAGGGATTGCTCTTAATCCCAACCATGGTCTCTTCATGTCCAGGAACAGAGGTTTTAATAATTAATACATGGGTCAGATGCATGCACGCCTTAAAAATATAAGTCACAGAGACAGAGCTGCTTATTCATTGATCATTTACACATAACCCCATTGAGTCACATGACCCATCTTCTGCATTACTTCCATCTCTTACAGTTATGCAATTTCACATATTAAATACTAAACACTTCCCTTTCATTAGAATACAAAGTACCCCCCTAGTATTATACTCATGCAAAGATTCAGAGAATGAATAATCCCTTGTCACTTTAAAGCCTTAGTAAAAAACATGCCTCATTTAGAAATGGAACCACTACTGCTTGTCCACTCAGCTCTAAGTTTTCCTTTTAAATTAATTTCTAGAGACTGTTGATTCCACTCCTTGCCCCTACCTCTGTCTCATAACTTACCCCACCAATACCTCTCTTCCTTTTCCTTTTCCTAAATCTCACTAATGAAGTTCCCTAATTTTCATTGTCCATTCCACCTTCCTGTTTTCTACTTATATCACCCAACTTCTTCCCACTTATTAAGTCCAACCTCTTCCACTGCAGTCCAACTTCTATATACAGTCCACAGCTTGTATCTGTATTATAACCTATAAGCCTCTTTTATCTCATGAAAATTATAAAACATCTCTATCCCCAGTAATGGATGATTTATTTATTTCTATACCTCAGCAAAATGTATAAATACTATAAGCATGGTAATTTCAGTTTTCTGTAAATACTCTGTTATTCTATATATTTGAAACATTTTCTCATTTGCCCTAGTACTACATATTTTTCAAATGCTACTATGAAGGTCTTTTTATTTACTATATCAATTTTACATTTTTTTGCTGTTTACTTTATACTGGAACCCTATTTATAAGCCATTATGTGCATGTAAGTTTATTGCACTTTATGGAGCCTTTCTCCCCAGTTTCATGGAAAAGGGGTTTCAGACCAGTTGCAGTTTCCTGGTACATAAGTGCAAATAAAAAAAAATACATTACAACTACACTGTACTATCAAGACCTGAGACTGATATCAATTTACCTGAAGCACTGGCTGATTAAGTGAATTTGCTCAGAGTCACACCACAGACAAATGGAAACTAAGGATATCATACCCTGAAGTACTGGAAATAGATTATTAACATTGTATAGCCTTAATCGTTCGCACTAACTAAAAGACAAATAAAGGTATTGTAGTGATTAAGAATCATATGCATCCACTTGCGATACTACAAACTCATGAAGAGGGGGACATTTCTTATCATCTTATCTAAAGGATGGCACTATCAGGAGTGCAGCAATGCAGTATCAGTATTGGAAAACAAATCCAGTCCAAGAATCTGGTGTGGAAATAGAGTTTAGTCTTTTGATCTTCCAGCAGCAAATGCAACTGTGCTATGTGCTGAGCCACAAACACTTCTGGAATTCTCAGAAAGTATCATTCAAACCCCCATCTGTATAGATAAAGCCACCAAAAGATAATCCATATTAGATTAGGTCCTCACTAACCAAGCCAACACTGCCCACCAGTGTGATACACTACACAATTATCTCAGTGACCATAACCCAACCTTTCTCCTTCGACATAAACTTGAATGTAACAACCCACCCTCCCTACTACAAACCCATTCCTACAAAAACTTCTCCTCAAACCTATTCACAGAAACATTAAAATCTTGTAACTGGACTCCCATTAAAACCTTCCCCCTGGATAAGGTAGTTGAATACTTTAATTCTGCATTCATAACAATTCTAAACCAACTAGCCCCAATAAAAACAATTAGAACACTTAGTAATCCTGCCCCCTGGTTACTTAAAACCACAAAAGCTTTACTAAAACAAAGGGATAAAGCATGGAAATCCTGGCAACAACTTAATACACCCACAACTAGACAACCCTACTTAGAAATAAGGCAAAAAAAAAAGATTAGGATAGACAAACAAAATCATTACCTAACCTACAAAATAAATATAGTAATAGCCCACAGAAATTCTGGGCTGCAGTTAGCAACATCCTCCAACCTGGGAAAACCACCACAGTACCACCAAACATAGAAGGCAACAATCTTGATATACCATCCAGCTTCAGTAACTACTTTACCTCCTCCATACTAAAACTCATAAACAATACAAACCCCACTATCTCCCCACCAATCATCAGCAATAAGTCAAATGCCACCCCCTTCTCACTCAAACCTGTATCAACATCAACCATCCAAAAAGTCCTAGCCAAACTGAAACCAGCCACCCTAGCTGTCGACAACCTCCCAGCCAAATTCCTCCAGCTTGCATTTAAGGCCATAGCCTACACAATCTCAATACTAATAAACAGATCCATCAGTGAATACAACATTCCATCCTTATGGACAACCTCATACATCACCTCCCTTGACAAGGGCGGCCTCTCCATCGACCTATCCAACTAGAGCCCCATCGCAATCCTCTCACCCGTATCAAAAATCCTAGTAAGATGTATCCATCACCAACTCCTCTCCCATCTACTCTCTAATAACCTACTCTCCCAAACTCAATACAGATTTTGACCTGGTCATAGCATCACCACTGCCCTCATTAACTTCTCCAATACCATAAACACATACAGAAATGAAGACAAACATGTCTCTGCTACCTTTCTGGATCTATCAAAAGCATTTGACACACTCTCCCACAATAAACTACTATCCACCCTCTCCAGACTCAAGCTTGATAATGTTACATTACAATGGTTCAGTAGCTACCTAGGCAACTGTTTTTAATCTATCAAATGGCACAACTACCTATCCCCCCACTTCCAATCAAATATGGTGTACCTCAAGGCTCCATATTTGGCCCCCTTC
The DNA here is from genome assembly GCF_019279795.1 of Protopterus annectens. Taxonomy (NCBI): domain Eukaryota; kingdom Metazoa; phylum Chordata; order Ceratodontiformes; family Protopteridae; genus Protopterus; species Protopterus annectens. The sequence continues at coordinate 547,733,517 of NC_056737.1, forward strand.
TATTCAATTTCTTTACAAACCAACTTAACTTAGCAACCACAAAAGCCAACATTATTCAATATGCAGATGACACTCCCGTCATCTGCAGTGCACTCAATATCCATCTGCTACAATCCCAAGCCCAAGAATCCTTTTCAGAACTAGAAATCTGGCTAAACAACTCACAGCTAATACTAAATCCTAAAAAAACACAACAAATGCTATTCAACCCAACAAAGACTATTGACCCCACATTCTCCATTCTTTCAATCAATAAGTCCCTCATAACTCCTGTCTCTGAGGCCAAATTGCTATAATTTACAATTGACATCCAACTTAAATACAGTAACCATCTCCAAAGTATACAAAAAACTAGGCTGCTTCTATCGTTGGAATAAATTTCTAACCTCTGAATCCAGAACTGCCAGAGCTAGAACTCATCTCCTATCATCCCCAGTATTAAAAAATCTAAATAAATCTGACCTTAACAAACTTTCAACATGTTACAACAAAATAGCTAGGTTTGCAACCAACCCTAAATGATGATCTCACCACTGCCAATCCCTGCATAAGCTACACTGGTTAGAATTTCCAAATCTGCTTCACTACAACCAACTCAACTTTGCCCATCAAATACTGTACAACCGTGTAAAACCCCTGCCCTAATGGGCCTGCTAAACTTCCTTTGCACCAATAGGGAACTATGATCCAGTAACAAAGCCCTAGTAGAAGTCATTCCATGTAAAAACAGCTCAGGGGAATCTCTATTCCTTTACGAAGTTGCAAAAATATAGAACACTCTACCCCCATACCTCAGGTTACAAAACCACACTACAACATTCAAAACATTCCTTAAATCACACCTTTATGAAAACCATTTATGTAACTGCAATGACCCTCCCTAAACCCACCTCTTCCAGCCTATTACGCATAGCCACCACCATATAACACATCTCCACTGTCTTATACTCTACTCCATGCAGATTCAACACAGTGTAAATATCTAGTATACTTCACTTTATTTCTACAAAGTTGTTTGTATAATGTTTGATAGCTGTTTTCCTCTAAATAACTTGTCAAGCTTTTGAACCATTGTTAAGTTTTTAAACTATTGATATACATTCTAAAACTTTAACTATTTCTTATTAAACTACTCTATAACTTTGTGGAGCTTTTCTCCCGAGGACTCCATTGATAAAGGACACCTAGTGTCCAGTTGGACAATCCCGGTAGACAAATGTTAAATAAATAAATAAATAAATAAATACATCTGCACAAGTTCAGAAATCAATCTGGTGAAGAAGATGTGGGACAGACAGGCAGAAGGCAAAAAGAAACAAGGGTGTCCTGGTCTTTGGTTTTGAATCAACACCATTGCCTTCATGGATAAAGCAGACTAAATTGAGTCTGACCAATGACATAGTAGCCAAAGGCAAAAAAAGGGAATTTCAGAAATGATTAAGACTCTCTCCCCCAGTTTAAAACATTCATATACAAACACAACAAATTATATAACAGTTTTATGACAGAAGTAACCAGTTAGAAAGCAACCTTAATCATTTAAACCAATTAATAAACACACATTCTTAAAAATCACATATGCAGATTAAACTCATATCATTTACTTTTTTCTTTAAAACTGGCATCACACTTACCTTAGTATTCAAACCTGGTGTTAAAGCAGCATGTGGGTAATTTATTAATTTATATTCAGCAAGTTCAGTTGAGAAAACAATATCACCCCCCCCCCATTCCTGGGTGGATTTTATGAATAGCCTTAAAAAATTATGCTCACTGATACTCTTCAGTGACACCTGGACTGACCAATGAAACGTGGCCATTGATGATCATTCAGTAGTGCTGTTCTCCTGTATACATTGATAACATTGACTTACCAACCTCTCAGGCTGAAATACCTCTCTTAATTCTAAACATAACACTGACACAACAATAGATGTTGTGTTAGCTGAGAATGATACTATTAATCCAAGGAGCAATTTGGTAACAATAAACACGGGTCTTACATCAATTTCTTCAGGTGAGAAATATAGTGTAAGACATAGGTACAATGGAGTCACAAGTAAGAGGAAGAAGAAATGGAAGAGACTGAGGAAATGACATTGGACAGCAGACATTTAGTTGTTCAACAAGGAAAAGGTGGCACATAAGACCTATGTTATTAATTTATCTTAGCTTCTGATTTCAGACATTGAAACTAAATAAAAGCTTGATGTTTGTTCCATCTAAAAATGGAAATTTAGCAGTGACGTTAACAAATGCTACACTGCTTACTAGATATATTAATTTAAAGCTGCTTGTCAAAGAAACATGCAACACCATTAACTGTTAATTAAAACTTTTTAATTCTTTAGTACATTTCAGCCAACCTACAGTATTATAATGGAATTTTTGCAATTTATTGAGGGAAGAAGATTTATGAAACTTTACAAATACTGGTACAAAAACTGTACTGCCCTTAAGAATCTGCATGTTAATAATGATCTAATAATTAAACAGTTAGATGAGGGCACAATTATAGTGCTCATGAACAGAGATGATTATGTTTCTGCTTTTATGGAGCTATTATAAGAAACAAACCTTTTTAAGGAAGTAAAAGAAACATTGTTGCATGAATTGCAATCAGAAATAATTCTCTGGAGTTATATAAATTTATGTATATCTCCAATGTTATCTGTGCACTACAACTTATCAAATATTCACAAAAAGATGTCTCATAATCCTATATTTCAGAAACTGAATGGGTAACAGAACCATATCAGTATACTTAGAAGAGACATTAAATCATCATTATCATCATCAACCCCCTTTTCCAATTTTTCTAAATGGGGTCAAGGTGTGGTGTTAACTGTCACCATCTCTCTCTATTCAATGCCACTCACCTGCCTTCTTCGACACTCATGATTGACTTTCACAGGTCTTCTCTCACACAGACCATCCACTTCCTTGCTGCATGTTTCCTCTTGCCTTCTTCCTGTCTGTCCCACACCTTCTTCATCAGACCGACTTCTGCTTTCATGAACATGTGCCCGTACCACAGTAATCTCTTCTTTTTGACATTTTCTGCAATTGGAACTACTTTGGCTTCTGGTTTTATTTCCTCATTTCTTTGTCTGTCCCACACTGTGCATCCTACCACCCATTTCAGGCACTTCATCTCCATCACTTATAGCTTCCTCAACTACTCTGATTTTACTATCCAGTTTTCTGTACCACACGGTAGTACTGGTCATACTTTTCAGCTTCTTTGCATTCATTTTTCTATCATACACTACACCTGACACTATGTGCCAGTTGGCTGTATCCCTCTTATTCTAGCTTTGACCTACACATTCAGACTTTCCTTTTCTCAATCACCCCTCCCCCAGACACATGAAGCTGTTAACCCACTCTACCTATTTGATGCCATTACATCTATCTTATCTGCACTCACTTTCATCCAACATGCTTTCAGTTTTGCACTCCATTCCCCTATCCTTTACTGAAGTTCTTGCTCAGAATCTGCATGCAGCAACTTTGTTGTTCTGTCCCCTCCCACCTGTTTGTTAATGTAGTCCATCACGTGTATGAACAGCAGTGGGCTAAGAGCTGAACCCTGATGCACACCCACTCCCAAATGGAACCCATTTGTGAGACTGACCACTGTTCACACTTGAGTCACTGGGTCTGTTTACATAGCTTGCACTAGTTCTACCAATGTTTCTGGGACTTCAAACCACTGCAGGACTGCCCAAATCAGGCTTCTTGGGACTTTGTCATATGCTTTCTCCAAGTCTAGAAATTCCCAGTTGGAGTCTTTTTTTCATCTTTTGCTTCTTCTCAGGTATCTGTCTCACTGCAAACATCAGGTCAGTTCTACTGCACCCTGATCTAAATCTGAACTGCTCTTATCCCATCCTAATTTCTACTACTCTGCATATTCATTTCTCAATCCCCCTTTGCAGAAATTTCATGCAATATGACATTAGTTTGAAACATCTGTACTGCCCGTAGTTGTGGATGTCCCCTTAGTTCTTGAACACTGGCACTAATAATATGCTTATTCCATCGACACCTGGAATACGCCTTTCTCTCCACACTGCTGTGAGTACCCCCAGGAGCCATTTCTCCCCTATCTCACCCAGCATCTTTGTTATATCTGCTGTAACCTCATTCTAAGCCTGCAGCTTGCCCTGACTTCATTTTCCTTAGTGCTGTTCCTACTTCTTCTATGGCAGTTTCCTCCTCTTCTCTCATCTCATGCTGTGTCTGGGGCAGTACAGCTTCTGGAGGGTTTTATACATTCAGAAGCTCCTGGAAGTACTCCTTCCATCAGTCTTTGACATCTTGTGGACTGGTGAGCAGGTTGTTGTTACTATCCTTTATGCGGGGTGTCTGACTATCTCCTTTATCTTTTTGTTTTTGCCTTGCAGCATGATATAGTTTCTTTGTGCCATGTACTGACTCACTTTCCAGAAGATGGAGTGCTTCTGATGCATTGTTCTTTATTACTGCAACTCCTTTCTTTGAATCTTTGTTTGTCAATCAGTATTCCTTCCTAGCCTGGTTCATCTTTTGCATCTCCCACTTTTTTCTACATTACTTCTTTCTTTTGGTTACTTCTTGAATTTCTCCATTCCACCACCAGCTTTCCTTATGTACCTTATTTCCATACATGGCTTGGCCACATATCTGTACTATATTCCTCACACATGCCGTTTTGAAATCCTGCCATTCTTTTTCAACCCCACATATTTTCTTTTTTTCTTCTTTTTTTTTTGCTTAAACAAGAAACACCTTTATTATGTTATCACTTATGACGCAGGCAATCATGCATTTATATAAATGAAAACATATTGTTCTTGCATGCATCAGCATTTCCTGGTCTTAATGATGTTGTGTCAATTTCCAATGTGTTAAAATTGAAAGTATGTGATAAGTGAATCAAAATGTTTTTATAGTTTAAAAATATTTATTGTGCTATTTCAAAATCGATATGCATATGTTGTTTTGAGTGAAAATGGGAGTATAAATTGTTGATTGATTATGTCAGCTAAGGGTATTTAATTAGGGTCATATGACTGAATTTTTTTATTTTTTTCTTGTCTGAAAAAGGCTGGTATTGACCGGCTGAAAGCGCTCAATACATTTTTGTTTGTTTTAGCATAGAAGTCCTCTGTCTTGCTTTTTCTGTTTAATAGTTGGTTTATAAGTTGCTTTTGCTGGTTGTTTGGTTGTAATGGGAGAGAGAAACTTGCAGTTGCGATCATAACCTATTACAAGGGTGTAGTTTGAGTCTTTACAAACTCCGCAGGAGTTATAAATTCACAGATGGAGTCTGTGCCTTTGACTTTTGAGGGTATTCCACTGGGACAAGAACATTTTAATGTGCAAATGGCAGTAGGGAGGAATGGAACAAGCACCTCCACACCTTTGAATGTCACCAGGAATTCTATGTTGGAACAGTGGTTAAACCGGGAAGCACCGATAATATCTGAAAGTGAGGCACATTCCTCTGTTATTGAGAATGACCTGGTTTCTTACTCAGAGTTGCTAACAAGCTACCATAAATTGTATCATGAAAATTTGTACTTTAAAGAATGTATGAAGTGCAAGCAGGTTCCAAAGAGCTTGCGCTATTGGAAATTTCCTACTGGGTTAATAGAAAATTCCCCACTCCACCAGAACTTATTGCAAATGTATAACAGGCATGGGTGTGATTTGCTGGAATTGTTAGTCCAACATAACTCTAAAGAAATAGATCAGATATATATAAACATTAAGAAATTGGATGACTCTATTATTCAGGATAACTGTTTTGAGCAGTTTAAAACTCAATAAGAAAAAATATTTTTGGACATAGATCATATGTGTGAGGCTATACATCAACAAAAAAAATGCAGGTTGGAGAGAGATCGTGTTGATTATATTAATGGGAGGGCATATCCAAGGCCTCCTGGGGGCCAGCAGAAAACATTATTATATTCCAAATTGGAAAATCCAGAAGAAAAGCATGGTATGGATCAGGTTACTTATAATCATCAGCCCCCTTTGGATCAGACCATGGTACATCACTCGAAGAGGATTTGGAACAAGAGAGGGAACCCCAAAAACTGAGCTATTATTCGAATCATCAGCAGAGGACACTATCATCTTCCAACAAGAGGAACCAGCGGACTTGGTAGATGAAGTCAGTATAAATACTTTAAGGATTGTTAAGAACTGTAGAGGGGATTTTAGTGTATAACTGGAGCCCATGCTAATTTGTTTAGCAAGGGACTGATTTTTGTTCCTACAAAGAGAGCTGATTTGTCTAAAGTATTAATAGATCTTAAACGTTTTATAAGGAAATTGAATCTAGCATCTCTGTTTAATAATAGTCTCTTTTGATCAAAATAAATTAAGAATTCCCTGTACTTTTAACCCCGACTTACACCTTACCTTGAAAATGTTTGAAGAAGTTTGTGAACTTGACTTAAGATCTTCATTGTCTAGACCAGAATCTGTATGCACTCCTAATGTATCAAGGGCACAGCATCAGATGATGGATGACATTAAAAAATCTGGCTGTCTAAGGTTGATGCAACCTGATAAAGGTGGGGACTTAATTAACATGGATTAGGTTGATTATAACCAGAGACAGCTACAGTTATATATGATGATTCCTACATTGAGGTGTCACTTAATGAAATAAACATTTCCTATAATAGGATTGATTATTTCTTATATGATATGTTGATATAGGAACAATTGATGGTAGATGAATTTAAATTTGTGAGTACAGCGCACCGGAATTGCCTACTATCTTTGGTGTGCCAAAACTGCATAAAGACCTTAATAATCAACTTTTCATGCTATTGTTGATGGCACCTGTTCTAAGACTTATTTCATTGCAAAATGTATTGATCGACAACTAAAAGAATGTTTATTACCTGTAAAACATCTTTGTAATGACTCCTGGGATTTTCTGTCAAAATTTAATCAGTTGGGGACTTTTTTGGATAGGATTTTATTAATAGTTGATATGAAGGACCTCTTTACTTGTATACCACATGAAACTGGTTTGGAGTGGTTTAGTGAATTTTTCACTGATTATGTTCATATTATTCAGGATGGGATTAATACTTTGTTATATTTTATGGAAATAGTATTGTGCAATAATTACATATATTATGATCAACATTATTTTAAACAAATAACGTGTTGCTATGGGCTCACCATGTGGCCCATTGTATGCAAATGTTGTTATGATGGAGTGGGAGTTGCGTTATTTGTTTAAGAGTGAATTTTTTAAACATGTTAGAATGTATGCTCGATTCCTAGATGATTATTTATTGCATGGGGGGACTACCTGAAGAGATTCCAGTTTTTATGAATTTTATAAATGCTAGTACTGATTTTTTCCAATTCTCATATCAAACTGGTTCTACCTCTATAGCATATTTGGATGTCTTGTTAATGAAATGTGATACAGGCATAAAAGCAAGAATATTTTGAAAGAAAACATTCTAATAAATACCTGCATTTTTCTAGTAACCATCCCTATCACGTCAAAAAAGGTGTGATAAAAGGACAAATGGTAAGAGCGGCTAAAATGGTTATGGACTTGGTAGATCTTCTTGATGAATGTCACGTCACTGGAAACATGTTTATAAATAGAGGGCACCCCGAGGTTATGATAAATGATGTAAAATTTGAAGTGATTAAGAAGAGGCTAGCAGGATAATATTCAGCGATACTCTCACAAAATGTTGGTTATGAAAATAGACTTGGCAATGATGGTACAGACAGATATGTATCAAACACAGTTAGTGAGGGCATCTTGGGAGAAGAAGAGTTACAGGATATGAGGGCACTACAACAAAATAATGAGTTACATAGTGCAGATAATGCATTTATTTCTACATTTAATATGAATAGTAAACAAATTATGGATATTATTCATAAAAATTGGGCATTTATAAGGTCAGATAGAACACTGGTAGAAAAGTTGGGTAATACCCCAAAATTTGTATTTAGACATGGCAATAATTTAAAAGGCTGGTGTGATAGTTTGTCATTATCCAAAACGCAAACTGTACAAAAGATGAAGAAATGCGGTATGTGTAGCCAATGTAGTTCTATCTTGGAATGTGACCAAGTTTTTTTTGGATACTAAAAGTATTTATATTAGTGGCCATTAATCTTGTCAAACAAAAGGGGTGGTTTATGCTGCAAAGTGTTGTTCATGTGCAGCTTATTATGTAGGCAGAAATGAGCACAAGTTGAGACAGCGTATTTATGAACATAATAATGACGTCCGAATAGAAAAGGAAACAAGTGCATTAGCTAAACACATTATAGAATGTCATAATCATAATTCTAAATTTATAGTTTTGGAACAAGTGCCAGTAAACCCTAGGGTGGGACCTTGGAATCTTATTTTAGAGCAACGTGAATTGGGTTGTATATTGTTCTTGCATGCATCAGTGTTTCCTGATCTTACTGATGTTGTGTCAATTTCCAGTGTGCTAAAATTGAAAGTATATGATAGGTGAATCAAAATGTTTTTATAGTTTAAAATTATTTATTGTGTTATTTCAAAATTGATATGCATATGTTGTTTTGAGTGAAAATGGGAGTTTAAATTGTTGACTAATTACGTGAGCTAAGGGTATTTAATTGGGGTCATATGACTGCATTTTTGAATTTTTCTTGTCTGAAGAAGGCTGGTATCGACCGTCCAAAAGTGCTCAATAAATGTTTTCTTGTTTTAGCTTACTAGTCCTCTGTCTTGCTTCTGTTTAATAAATGAAAACATACCATACTGACCTATTTTAAGTTGTAAACATTGTACATCGCATATAATCTGTACAGTCAATGTTATTCAACCATTATATAGCTCATTCAAATCCTACCTTCCCTTAAACCTCATACTTTTTTTGAAACACTATTCTGCATGTATTGTTCCCACAATTCAATTTTTTTCTATGTAATTCCCACTTTCAGTTCTTTTCTTTCAGATACTACTGTCACTACTTCTAGTACAGTTGGTTTAGACTCTGATTTCCATTTTCTAGTAACTGATATTTTGGCAGCCACGAGAATCAAACTCAGCAAGGCCTTACTATGTCTAAGCAATTCCGATTCTTTAACAGAGCTCAAAAACATCATTTCCTTAGTTAAGCTAATTTGCTCACCCATTATTTCTGACAGAGTACTCTGCAAGGAATTTTTAAAGTCTGCCAACTCATTGCAGTCCTCAAAATATGTTCCCAGTTACCTCTTTTTCCCTATCATACGTCTAACATTTGCAATCCACCTGAGGAAATATTCTTTGGACTATTTTTTTGGTATAAAAATATATATTCAGACACTTGCAAGCAAAGATTCTAAATCTTCTAGACTTTGCTGCATTGTTTGAGACATACATATATCCTCCCATTGTTTCTTTGTGAATTGCTTATCCACTATCTCTTCTCAGTCCTTTCTAACCTCCTCTGATTGATTCTTATAGTTATCATGCAATATATTATATGGTCTACTAATTATCCCTTTTCTAATAGCAGCTTCTGTTCTAGATTCTACTAAAACTCTACCAGTGCCGATCTTTCACTTAGGATCCCCCTATTTCTTTCTTTTTGCCTATATTCTGGTATCAGTCCTTGATAGAGAAGGTAATCTCTAGCCAGCAGTCCAAATGAATTCTTGGCCTCTTCCCATTCTGTTACTTGACCCTCTCTAATTATTTGCTCCCAATACCTTGGCTCCTTTGCTAGTTTTCTCCAGTAAATTCCATCTCTCTCTTGCCTATTCTTTGCACCACTAATTGCAATCATCCCTATCGGCAGGATCTCCTTTCTCCATTCTTGTATTGGCTTAGTGCGTAGAATACTTTCTGCTGTTTTATAAATATAATATTCTGTATGATTATTGTTATTCTCCTTAAGGATCTGCATCCAAAATCCCAGTCTCACATTGTTTCTTGAGCTTCCTGCCTGTTTCATCATCATCATCCCTTTCCATTTTGAATTATAGCTTTCTGCCTGTGCTATGTATAGGAGCCTTAAGTATGTAGCTCTGAAACTTCCCCTTCAAATCAGGTAGTCCTATACCAACTTGTTCTAATGGAAGGATCAGCTTATCCCATTTCACTCTTAACCTCTTCCTTTCCTGCATAAAATCCTGCAATTTTTTTATTAATTGCTATCCACAATGTCTCCTCTGGTTCATAAAAATATGGCTGACTTCTGTATAAAACTAAAGGGACTAAAAGCATTTTCACTGCATGTATCTTGCTATCTATATCTGTAAAACAGATCTTCCAGTTTGTTGGTTTTTGTTTTATCTTTTATTTAGTCTTTTCTCGCATATCCTTAGCTGCCATAGCAGAATCCTTTTTAATCCATACTGCTAAGTACTTTATTTTATCAAGTCCCCATAAACATGGGTCTTGTTGGTCCAATTGGTCTGCAACTACATATTTTACACTATTTCCTTTGTTTTATCTTTATTAATTTTGTATCCTGAAATGACTTGAAACTGTCCCAGAATGTTTAAAACACTGCTATAGCCTTTGCTGGTTTTATCAGGTATAAAATAATAAGCAATAATATACATTTTTGATTATGATACCAGTCATATCCTTGAATTTCCGTATCCCTTATTTTATTTGCCAGTGGTTATAAATATAATGCAATAACAAATGGGGAAAGAGGACACTCCTGCCTGGTTCCTCTGCTGAAAGAGAATTTATCAAAGAGGAACCCATCCACTTTAATTTTCACCTCCGGTCTCTCATATATTTTAATAATCAACATTTATAATATTATCTGGGTATTTCCTCTTTTTCTTGTGGTGCAGAAGTCCTTAGTAATTCCTTGAACTGTTGTAGTTTCTCTCCAGTTGACTTCCAGTTATTCAGCCTGGTCTCTGTTGACCTAATAGCCTACTCTGACCACTGCTCACCGCTAATAGTAGCAAACAATGGTTTATGCTGTGGGATGACTCTTTCACTGTAGATGACGCTGCAGTCACTGATTCTACCCCAGTGAACTCTCTTCCTAGGAGGACGTCTACCTGAGTTGCATGTTGGCCACTCTTGTATGACGTCTTTTGACTATCTCCCTTTCTGAACCATCTGTTGGCTACTATCAAGCAATTCTCCTGACAGAAGTCAAGAATGGCCTCTTCTTCTTTATTTCTGCTGCCCCACCCTGTGGACTCAGGCACTCCTCATACTCTGTTTTGTCTGTCTCAATATGTGCATTTAGGTCACCCATTATCAACACCAATTCATGCTGTCCTGCTTTATCTAGTAGGTCTTACAACTGCTGTCTGAATGCATTCTTTTCCTTACTGTCACAAACCCAAACCTGCTGTGGGGCATAGGCTAAAATTATGAAATCTGGTCTGTCATTAGGCTGGAGTCTGACAGCAATGAGTCTGTTACTAATTCTGATGACATCCCTCACCACGATTCCCACACCATTTCTAACCTGTCCTCCTCTGGAGTAGTAGACTAGGGATTCCAAGAGAAGTTGCTTTGCTTCAGTGCCCTTCCACCTTGTCTCCTGCATACAAGGATGTCCAGCCTCTTCCTTACCATCTTGTCACCCACTTCAAAGTTCCAGCCTGTCAGTGAACCTACACTGAGTGTAGCAATTCCTTGTTCATGTTTGACAGAGTGATTGGTTTTACATCCAGGTTTCACTCAGCAGAGCAATCCCATGTAAACCAAACTGGGCAAATTAACACTCCCCGGCCAGTAGCTAACTGACCCAGGACTGCTGGGCTTTATGGTGGGTACACACTACTGGATAGTGGCAAATACACCCCTCCCACCATTAGAATGGGGCCTTTACATAGGTCAGAGTAGATCGAGTCCTTAACTCACTTATCACCTGTAAATACCCATGCCAGTTTGGTGACATTAGTCAATGCAACCAAATCAACTAGGGCCATTTACACCATCGAGAGGCTAGCCTTGCCACAGTGCACAGTCTGTCAAATGGGTTTTCCTGTCTTTAGGATACTGTGCACCCCAGTAGATGCTCAAAATGGTTGTTCTATATATATCTTCCCCTATAGTGTCACATGCAGAGTTGCTGCTAAACACAGCTTCATTCATTGGTGAGTTTGAGATGAAAGCACTCAGCATGTTTTTCAGAGGTGAGCAGAACCCACAGAGACACAGGGAGAACATATAAACACCAAACAGGCATTGGCTGGTGGTCAAGATCAAACCTTGTATCTTGTGCATGGGAGATGAGGACCTTAACCATTATGTCAACTGGCATTAAAGCCTTGTTTAAAACAAATAAAATGCTATATAAAAGATACAAATTATTTTTATAGACATTATGCTTATGGCAATAGGAAATGAGTATTTGCAACATTAGATATATATTCAAATTTGTTGTTATTCTTGTTATATAGGTCTATATCTAATCTTTGAAAACTCATTTCTTTAAAGATTAGAAAGCAGAAACCCACTTTCACAAGAGTGCACTTAACCAAAAGTGCACTTTCATGAAAGTCAGTTAACCAACGCACTTCAGTTAACCAAATCATAGTACATTGGGGAAAAGGAAATATATCCTTTTCCCCACTGTAGTGTGATCTCGGAGTTAGTATATATAAGTAACGGGGCTGTGGGGGGTGCAGGGTGGCTTTCCCCCCTGCAAAAATGTATTCTACTTTTCCGCACATAGCTCCAGTAATTATATATACTAACTCCTAGATCTCACTACAGTGGGGAAAAGGAAATATTTCCATATCCCAGTGTACTGTGATTCGATTAACTGATGTGAGTCGGTTAACTGACTTTCGCGAAAGTGCACTTTCAGTTAACTGCACTTTCATGAAAATGGGTGCCTGCTTTCTAATCTTTGAATAAATTAGTTTTTGAAGATTAGTATACCCATATATATATATATATATATATATATATATATATATATATATATACATATATTTATTTATATGTGTGTGTGTGTGTGTGTGTGTGTGTGTATATATATATATATATATATATATATGTGTGTGTGTGTGTGTGTGTGTGTGTGTGTGTGTGTCTATGTATGTGTGTGTGTGTGTGTGTGTGTGTGTATATATATATATATATATATATATATATATATATATATGTATATATATATATATATATATATATATATATATATATATATATATATATATAGGTATAGAAATTTTATGGGTCTATATTATAACATCGAAGTTCAAAAACCTTCGAATGTTATAATATCGAACCCTTTAGTGTGAAAGCTGAGAATAGCGAAGCCTCAGAATATCGGAATTTTACCTAGGGTAAGATTTCGGTGGTCTGTGGCTTTGCTATTTACAGCAGTGTGGTGCGATGGTTACGAACTGGGTTTAGGGAAGTGAGCGAACGGAGATTACAGATTGGGTTCAGGTAAGTGTGGTGCGATGGTTACGGACTGGGTTAAGGTGAGTGTGCAGTAGTTAGGGACTTTACGGTTAGGGTGAGGTTAGTGTGCGGTAGTGACAGATTTTAGGGTTAGGGGCGGGTTAGGTGAGTTAGGGTTATGCCGTGGGTCAGGTAAATACGCGATTATGTGGAAGTGAGGGTTAGGGTGGGGTAGGTGAGTTAGGGTTAGTGAACGGGTAAGGTGAGTGTGCGATAGTTAGGGACCTTAGGGTTAGGGTTGGGTTAAGGTAAGTGGGTAGCTAGTGGTGTATGTCTGGTTTAGTGTAGGGTTTCATGAAGTGTAAGTGTGTGGATTATTTATTTTGATCTGCTTGAGTTGTGTGTATGTTTGTCAGAACAGCGAATTTTTTCCCAGGGAAAAAATTCGCTATTCTGACTGTTCGGTTTTCTGGTGTTTCGATTGAATGGGGTCGATATTATAACATTCAATGTTTTTAGACTTCGATATTATAATATAGACCCAAATTTTATATCCTAGAACAAACACATTAACATAATGAAACAAATAACCACTGACACATGCTTCCATCAGTTTGTGATGTATACTTTAAATTAGTTAAAACACTATAATCTTTTAATAGAACATAAATTAATATTTATCTGTTAATGAATTTGATTTTATCCAGCAAGTATATTCCATGGTTATTACTGGTGATTATAATTATACATTCCTTAAATGAAGGCATAACCTCGTTTCTTCAAATCTTTGCAGTAATTTTCCTGGCTATTATAAATAAACTCCAGACAGGAGAGAGTGGAACAAAGGTTCATAACTTTATAGAAGACTAACATCCACCAGGGCTTTTATAAGCCTAGCCATGCAATCCAACCCAGTTGTATCCCTATATGTCATAGGTATTTATTTGGAGGGGTTATGTTAGTTAAGTTTCTAGAGGTTATGTGGGGGGGGGTATGTTAGTTTTAGGCATTGCTGTCTGCATCTATCAGAGACATGGGGGACAGACCTCAGATAAATTACTGATTTCTCATCCACTGGTCAAGGTTATGCTTAAATAGAGTTATGGATCAACTCTGCTTCCCAAGGATGAGAAGCCTATTCCAGAGCATGGGGATCCTATGAGATACATATGTCTTGTTCCTATGTGTTATTTATGTAACAAGCAAAATTTAAATCCTTGGATTTAGTCGTTCTGTTGCTGTTCATTTAATGAATGTGCAAATGATTCTTCAGAGCTGGACAATGAAGATGCCTTGTATACCAGTCACATATCACCTCTCAGTAATCTGTAGGGGAAAAAGAGAGAATATAGCGATAGGACTTTAAGATAATCCATATAGGATAATGTGTTTATACCATGGATTCTCCTGGTAAGGAACCATATATTTGGTCATGCACATGTTGAAGGAGGCATTATACTCAATTATTGGCCTGATAAGGGCCAAATAAAATGGCACTATGACTTCCTTGTACCTGGAAGCCATGTTGTAACTTATAAATTGCACAACATCGAATTATTTTCTTACTACCTTGCCACGCGTTGCTAAAAGGCCAGATTACTATCTGCATATATTCCTATATCCCTGACTACTGGGTCAACTCTTAGGGGTGTCTTTTTGATGGAGTAATTAGCCTGGGCAGACGTTTTCCCAAAAGGCTGTATAATGCATTTCTTGGCATTGAATTTTAGTCAGTGATTTTAGCATAAGCCATTTGTCTCTGTTTGTGCCATGGGGGAATCTATGATAGCTCATAATTTGCATTGATCTGCAAATTTGGCCAGTCAAAGACCCTTGAAAGTAGCCTTTACCTCCGAGAAATAGATGCCAAATAGGATTGGCCCCAGTCTGAAGCCCTGAAATACTCTGCCAGCAACCGGTCTCTTAATGGAGGCACTCTCACCAACCCTAACTTCCTGGGTCCTGTCTTTGAGCAGCACTTAGATACTGCAGCATTATATAGTTAATATAAATGTATCAGATTACATTGCTTGCAGGGAACACTAATTTTCCCCCAAAAAGAGGTTGTATAACTTTGCAGTCGTAATGCTGCTAATATGCTTAGATTAAAGATGTATACCTCTGACAGCTATTCTTTCTATATTTAACCTAATGATTTCAGACATTTTTTTTCTTAACTGGTTGTATAATCAAAATTTAACCAAAAAGCTAATGTTTTATTTGTTAAAACTATAGCATACATTTGTACGTCAGGAAATGCTTTTCAACCATCTTTCCTTTCTCTTGCATAATGTCCCAAAGTAATTCAAGGTTTGTTGGGTATCAAAAGAACTTCAAATATTATTAAATTGTTTAATGCATTCTTTACAATGAAATAAAAATCTGAGTGTACAATTTATAGTATTTTGATTAAAAAAAATTTTGTTTAAAATCAACCTATCTTCCATAGAAAATGAATAATGTATTGCATTGCTAGAGCTCAAGATACACCATAAGAATTTGATAAGTAAAATATTTTTAGCATGTAATAAATGTGACTTGCTTGCCATTTTCATGGCAGTTTCATCATATATTTTAATCTATTAAAGCTGCATAGTGTCTTTGGGGCTGCTAGTACATAATGCACATTTTAGAGCTGGAGATTTTAAGTTCTAAATTCTTAACTGGGCCAATATTATATTGTTATTTTGTTTTCATTTAAAAAAGGCTCATAGGTTTATAATAAAATAATAGGCAATCAGTCAGCAGACTATTGCAAGCCTAGTCAATAAATCTTATTCAAAAGTAACCTTCAGCCTGAATGAGGCAACATATAATAGACTTGTAGGATTTGGAACTCCCCATCTGGTTATCTATGTTTATTTTAAAGGTAGCAGAGCAATGTACTGCTTAACATTTATTAGAAGTTTGTTCCAGAAGTGAAGGATATGTTGGGATATGAACCTCTCACATCAGTATGTCTTAGTTATCTGTTGATAAAGGTTTAGGTTCTTCAATTGCATTTTAAAGAACTATTTGTTCTGTGAAGGATTATAAGGTCTAAGAGGGTTGGGACATTCATGTCCAAAATCAAGACTGAGGAGGAGTCTATCAAAGACTTCTAGACTTCTCGAGTAGCTGAGGGTTGCAAGGCCATTCATATTTTATACTTTGGGATATTTGAGGTCTCCCAAGTTGACTTATATGTTTAGACAAAAATGCATGAAAGGGAGGACTATATTCCATACCTGGTCTGAGAACAGACTAGTAAAGTAGAAATAAGACTTTGCTGGGTCTAGAAGAGATGCCTTTGAAATTTATTTGAGCCAAATAGAAATATTTCTGAAGTATTATGGAGAAACAATTGTCAGATGTTCAAGAATTACCACAAAGCATGGCTGGATCCCCTGAGAGAGTGTTTGACTGCAGAGGACAGTCTCTTATATGGTATGTAGAGCTATTCTTTTTCCAACTCTTACATACAGAGTAACACTTGCTCTGTAGGTAAGTAGAATTGAGAACAGTGATTTCTTTTAGAGATGGATAAAAATAGCCATATTTGTCTAGCTGTTTACAATATTTATGTCAGACTATTCTACAGTATTATTTTAAAGCATTTTTCTGTGTTCTCTGAACTCTGTAATATCATTGTGTTGAAGTAATAAGTATTGTCTTGTGTTTTTATTATTTATTATTAAACCTTTCAGCTGTGGCTGTTTTGTGTAAAGGTAATTTAAGCTCTTAGAGTGCATTGCATGTTAGAGTGCATTGCATGTGGTGGCCATGGTGGTGCAGTGGTTAGCATTGTCACCTCACAGCAAGAGGTCCTCCGGTTCGATCCTCGGCTGGGGTGCCTTCTGTGAGGAATCTGTATGTTCTTTCTGTGGTTGTGTGGGTTTCCACTGGATGCTGCGGTTTCCTCCCACATCCCAAAAACATGCTGCAGGATGATTGGACACTCTAAATTGGCCCTAGGTGTGAGTGTGTGTGTGCCTTCTGGGGAAGGTTGGGTGCCGGGCTGGCAACCCGACACTGTAAAACCCCACTGCCAGTCATGAGCAGACAGGTGATCTGCTGTGGTGACCCCTAACCAGGAAAAGCCAAAAGAAGAAGAGTGCATTGCATGCATTTGGTGATACTGTCCAAGCCACTCCAATAGCTTTAGCCCTGGGTCACACTTATTATTTGGATAACAGTAATATTGCACAGTGAAATCGGCCACCTTTTGGGAAGGGCCTTATAGTAGCTGATATTAGTGGTTAGTGGCTGTGATTTCTACCTTATAGTCTGGAGAGAATGGGGCATAGCTGGGGAATCTGTGCTAGCCTTCCACAGGAGTGTCTGTGAATTTGTATATAATTCATATCTCAAAGTGGGTGTGTGTGTGTGTCAGCTACTTGGGCAGGGGCACAAAGCACTGGTTGGACAGAGAGGGTGCTGGAGATTTTAGCTTGACCACAAGGCTAAGATCTGTACCCTATAGCTGTGCCAGTGGGGAGTCTTATTGGAGATCTGGAGAGAAAGGGAGAAACCAGCCCCAGACTAACTGTGATATCTGTGTACTCTTAAGGGAAATTGTACTTTACTGTGTGTGTACATGTTATCCTTCCCAATGTGCACGCCACTCACTGGTTCTAGTGGTGAGGATTGAGGCTCCTTTATTACTGGACCAGTGCATGGGCATCACACCAATGACAAGTACATCTGGCAGCTTATTACAGTTATAATCACCAATATAAAGGTGAGGAGTAATGGGGATTAAGACAGCTATCTTTTATGGTTAGCTTGAGACACAGACAGTACTTTACACCTAGTTATGAACTGGTAATTAATGTTGTTTGGGGTGACTTAGAAGTGTAAGAATTCATATCAGGGGTCTCCAGCAATCAGTTATGAGGTAATGGTGCCCTTGATGTATAGCTAATACACCTTCAAAATGGCCAGCAAGTTTAAAGATATGATAATTGCTAAGCCTAGTTAATTAATTACTGTTTTGAAACTATTTTTCTGTAACTACACATATAAGTTACAAATTACTTCATACTTATTCTGTCTGCAAAGCACCTTTTGTTGCTTACTGAAAGTAATGGATCTGTCCTAGCGTCTCCATGATCAGTAGTCATGTGGTCATGTGCTCTGTGATTTGTTATGTATTTGTGTATATGTAAACTTGATTTATTCATTGTGATAATTCAGAATTTGTGTGTATATATATATATATATATATATATATATATATATATATATATATATATATATATATATATTTATTTATCAATCTATTTTTCAGCAATAAGAATGTGTTTTCAGCCTCTGTTACCAACATGCACTCTGGCAGGTCTCTTCATTTGACAGACAGGTATGTATTCTCAAAAATGTATCTGGATATCATTACAGTAATCAATGTGTTGTAAAGGAAACTGAATGCCGAAGATAATAAGGAAAGGTGAGTTAATGTTCTGAAGAATTATTATAGTAATTGCATATGCATAACAGTTAACTAATGGAACCTAGTCGTTATGGTATATAATTTAATAAAAAAATGTATAAACTTATCAGAAAACGTTACTAATGATAAATTGCCAACAGTTGATAGTGTGCCCTTGTAAACTACATAGAATCAACATTATGTAGAATTGTACCGTTTTGAAAGCAGATCAACAATATGGCATTATTCATAACCAAGCTGTAAAATTACAGCCATAGATCTACCATTCTAGCATTGTGTGTATCAGTGTTCTGTGCTGCTAAGAATACATCAACCTGGTAAGAAATAAATGTACTGAGTGTGCAGAAATTGTTTAAAATGAGACAGGCTTTTTAAATCGTGCTGTAACAACAGGCCCTGCCTACTCTGAGAAAAAGCATTAACAGCCATTGCTTGAGAAGAGTATTATGCATGCCAGCTGCAGGGGAAATAAATGATTGAAAAGAAGAATAAATTTAATAAGTGCTTCATGCTGACAGTGGGTTGCTATGTCTGCAGGCAAAACTATGTAGTTGGCTCTGCTGTGAAATTTCACTTGAATGCCTGCTCTGCTAACCAATGCTCAGCAATGCAGCACTAATGTTAATAACACATTTGCATGGCTGACACAACCCCTTTCATCAAAGTATAATATAGGAATCAAGGGAGAAACACAGGCTCAAGAGAACAATGCTGAAAAGTAATTCACTTGCAGTGTTTTACACATAAAATGGGAGAAAATGTCAGCAATAATGGCACTGAAATATTTTACTCTGCTGGAGAGATAATACTTTGACTTGAGTTTGGTCCTCAGCCGCAGGACAGCAGTAGTGATGGAGCAATGCAGACTCACACAGGGATATTTAATTGTAAGTATTACATACTGCATGGTGAAATTCGAGTAAAAAGGAAGAAATTTTATTTATTAAGGTATATAGTCTCACAAGATCATGTGCCAGATTTCATACCAGTGTTGTCATGACTATATTACACTACTGGATACTGTGACTGGATATGTTTAGCACCTTAGGACATCACTTTCAGCTCCAATCTTCGTAGAATCATTGTAGACCCTGCAACATATACCCATTAATGTACAATGTGATGTATCTCTCCCCCTTCACACTCCTACCCAGCACTTCCAGTTATACAGATAATGTGAGTGCTCAGCCCTACAACAACTTTGTGTTTCATCAGCTCATACTTAACACTCATAGGTTCATAGAGGTAACTAGGCTAAAGGCCCCAGGGCCTTTACAAGCCTAGTCATGTTATACCTGTGTTAGCTAATTGATCTTGGTTAGATGGTCGTTATTCACAGAGGAGGTCTATGATTAGCACCAACTGCCCCTGTCCATAAGGGAATCTGTGCCATCCCTGGGGTAAATTTACAGTATCCCATCCAATTGCTTAAGTTGCACATGAATAGAGACATTGAGGATCTCTACTTCATGTGAAGTGGGAGATTATTCCAGAGGAGCAGCAACCTCTGGGAGATGAATCTGTCTCTCAGGCATGATCTGTTAATGTTGCAGGCTAGGTTAAGATCCCTGGATCATGTGACGCTTGTCCCATTTGGTTTGCATATGTATAGCATTTCCATTAGGGCAGGGTCAGAGACTGCTCTGTAAGCTAGGCAAAAGTCACCTCTCAGCAGCCTGTAGGATACAGAGTACAGTGACAGGGCTTTCAGTCTTTCTATGTAGGTCATGTTTTGTAGGTCCTGAATTTTCTTAGTGAGAAACGTCTGTGGTCTCTCCAGCTTCTGCTCGTGTCTGGTGAGGTACCTGCAAAAGGGATTGGTTGTACTCTATTAGTAACAAAAAATAAGGCCCTGGAAGGTTCACCAGATAAAACCTTGAACTTTATTAGATGCAAACTATGAGAACACAACAAAACAAATGCCTTAACTGAATAATGGTGCTTTCATCAGTACAACTTCATCAGATGAGCATATCAACTTCTAGCACCATTCCACCACTTTTAAGACATTCAGTTTTATGAGTATCATTTAACATTATGCATTTTATATACAGATATATATTTTATATGTACCTTACAGTTTTATTTTTACTCAAAATTCAGTATGTATTTACTATTAAGTTTTTAAATGTTTTTAAACAAGCCCCCATATTTACTAAACTTCCATGCAGGACTAGCTTAGTCCTGCATAGAAGTGCCCATTTAGGAGCAGGATGGCAGCATGCCATGCATATTAATAAGGCGCGCTGCCCGAGCTCCTAGGCTTACACGGAGCATGTACGAGTGCAGGGGGCTTGCCTGAGGGCAGAGCTCTCAGAATAAAAATGCCCCTGCAATGTAGAACAGCAGAAAGTGGTAAGAAATGAGCGAGACCGCTCATAGGTGTCCGCATATCCCCAGCAATGGTCCCCCATGTGTACAACAGCAACAGTACATAAAAATTAAATGAAGAAACCCTTTTATTATTTTTTTTTTAAATCTGAGTACAGCTAACCATAGGTGCATGGGTGTGCCCATTGCTTAGCTATGGTTAAAGCAGCTTAAAAGGCTGAAGAGGATCACAAGGAAGATATATGCAAATGAAGCAGCACAGCAATAGTGTAGTGGGCAGAGCATTCACCTAACGGGCAGGCATTCCGTGTTCGAGTCCCACTGCAGCACAGTCTATTTTACATGGCAAAGCACATTATAACCAATATTTTTGTTGCAAAACCCACAAAATAACATATATTTATGAACCGGAGTACTGCAGGAAATGCACATGTGAAGTGTCAGTGTCATAATGAATAAGGCACTATTAAGCAGGTTTAAGCACAGATAAACAGTAGTAAGCATATATAAGCACTAGTAAGCATGTTTGCACAGGGCTAAGCAATGCCTACACTGGATAAGCAATTCAGAAGCTAACTGAGTATAGAAATTTTAACCGTAAATTAGCAGTGCTTGCCTATGCGCAAACCCGCACAAACCTGCTTACAACTGCTTTAAAGTGCCTTAATCACTCTGTATCCAATGGCCCATGTTCTGCCCAGTAACAAAATAAACAGCCTCTGCAAGGCTCGAACCCAAGACCCTTTACACTACAGTCGCAGTAGTTAAGCAGTAAGCCATCATAGCAACACATAAGATTGAGGTTTCAACAAACAAATCCTCACCATAGGAAAATCAAACTGAACATGTGAAAGGAATCTATGTACAGTGTGATGTTGTATAACCTGCTACATAACATAAATATGTGAACTGGAGTACTGCAGTAAGGCCAGATCTGAGGTGTTATTGTTATAAAGTGTTGAAGTCCCCAGGCTCCATACAGTGTATGTACACATGAATCATGGATACCAGACATAGATATAATGTAACGGATAATAAATCAATGCCAAAAGGAAATGATAATGGTAATTAAATATTAACTAATGCTAAGCATTGTACAGCTCAGCTTACTTGATGTAAGCAATGTATAGGCTGGCTAACTCAATCTGCCCAGTGGTATACCCCTTTAAGCAATGCCAACATTAGGTAAGCAGGTGTGCCTATAGCTTAGCCTTTTCAAAACCATCCAATCACATGAAAGTGCGGGAAAATTGGTGTATTTAAACCTCACAGGTGTGAATACTTCCCATAACTAGTTGCAGCTCCCTACTGTAGGCAGAATGTCTGGATCTGGGGAAGGCACTCAATTTAGAGTGCAGCGCTGGGGCACCCAGGAGTCCAGATTCATGGTATGGCTCCTGGTAAAACACCATGAGTAGAGACTACTGCAGGGCCAGTACCAAGGCTCTCAGTATAAAGTGGAGGCCTGAGATAGTCTTGCCCGTGACCTCACCAGTGCCACTGGTATCCCCTGGACTGGTGAACACGTCAGGCATTACCATGCTGACCTGAAGCAGCAGAGGGGAGACTCTTGGAGCAGTGTATCCAAGAACCAAGGCAGATGGCCAATGCCCCAGCACTAAGTACTCATTCGACTAAGTAGATAATGATTGCCTAGCTTGTGTATACTATGGATAGGTAATGGCTAAATATCACTGTATTTCTCTGACAGCTGCAGATGAGTGGGCTACGAACCAGCAAGCCCATACTGCCAGGCTGCAAAGGCTGCATCGCGAGGCAGGTTAGTAATAATCTTGCATGTACTATCATAACAAATAAATATAACAGTTCTAGAAAGTGTTGTACCAGTATAAAAAGGTATTGTGTATGGGATGTACTGAATAAACCAGACAATATGGCAGGAAGACTGTCATATAGTTTGTGTGTAAATAAAGATGTAATATCTTGTGATTAAAAGTATAACCCCTGGAGTGCTTGTGTACATTCTGCTGTCATATGTTGTTGTAGAGTTGCATTCTATAAATAGTACTGTTGTATTAAGCAGTGTAACCACACTGTTGAACGCAGTTAAAATGTGTAAGAAGTTCAGTATAACAATGTTGGAAGTACCAAGAGGTCAGTCATATTGTACAACTGAGGGAGACTTAGACAGAAAACATTGGAATGCTTTACACCAATTCCCTGTTAACACAGTGTACTGTGATGTCAACTGTAATAGTTTACCACACACAGCAGGAGTTTGAATCCCATGAGTGGTAGTAAGTTGAATGCATAATCATACCCCACAACTGTACAGAGTCTGTGAGAATGTTCAGATAGAAAGCTGTATGCATAATTAGACCCAATAACTGTACAGAATTTGCTAGAATGTTCAGATAGTAAGCTGTATGCATAGTCATACCCCTCAACTGTTCTGATCTGTCCAGCATGTCCAGATAAATGGCCCAAATCTGCTGCCCGGTAACCTGTTCCCCTGACAAATCAGTGTGATGATCCAAGAAATGTAGGCAGCTTTTCTGACAAATATTTGATAGTCAGACCTGAACATAGTCAGAAAATGTATATGAAAACAAACCTGTCATTGTAGCATCTCACCCAAAGTGTATGACAGCTATTCTCAAAATATGTCACATTAACACCTGCATCCTGTCATTCCTTGACCAGAGTGTGTGCAATAACAGATTGTTAGGTATGTGCATAACATCAACATGGAATCTGGGAGTATGTGCAGAATTTGTCAGGTAGTCTTAATAAAGATTTTCTCCACAGCTATAACAGGTAAGAGGTGTAGACTGAAGGTACAACACCGTTCACGTATATACTTGTCTACAAGCATGGAATCTGAGAGTATGTGCAGAATTTGTCAGATAGTGTTAAAGATTTTCTCCACAGCTATAAGAGGTAAGAGGTGTAGACTGTAGGTACAACACAGTTCACTTATATACTTGTCTACAAGCATGGAATCTGGGAGTATGTGTAGAATTTGCCAGGTAGTGTTAACAAAGATTTTCTCCCCAGCTATAACAGGTAAAAGTGTAGAATGTAGGTACAACACAGTTCCCTTATATACTTGTCTACAAGGATGGAATCTGGGAGTATGTGTAGAAATTGTCAGGTAGTGTTAACAGTGATTTTCTCAACAGCTATAACAGGTAAGAGGTGTAGACTATACGTAAGACACAGTCCACGTAGATACTAATCTACAAACATACCACTGTACAAAGTAAGGACATTGGATAGTGAAATAATACATGTGAGGGACAGATCACTGCAGCGACTAAGAAAGTTGTGAAAACTACAGGGGTATATTAGTTGTTAATTGAACACTCTCACCCCCACCATATGTGCTTCAATAACCTAATTACACACCTCAAGGAGTACGTGTACACCCCAAACATTTGTTGGGACATATGTCCTATTGGTTTATAAATACTCACATTTGGTTGTATGCATGTGCCATGTTAAAATGCTCCCATATTGATGGCCTGTTGCCATCAATGAAACCTGCATGCTGTTGTAATGGCCACTGTTGTCCCATATATGCATGTGTTCTGCTCGCGCTGCAACTGTTGTAAGTCTGGTGTCTTGGATTAATGGAAATACCTGTGCGTGCTGTTATAACTAATTCTGAATGCTGTTGACTATTACTAACTGATATCTTCCTTAAAACTGCAACACCATAGCTCGTATGGGAAGGCCGGTCCCAGCAGATCCACCTGTCCCACCTCAGCTGGCCATGGCACCAGGCAGCAGCACATCTGGGGCCCAGCCTGGGACATCCTCCTCCACTGGCCCTGTACCACCTTCGGGTGGAACCGCTGCAGGGGATGGGGATCAGCCCCCCCGGGAGCAGGGGCAGAGACATACCTGTCACCCACCATCAGATCCGGGCCATGGTGCATAGCAAGCTCAACACGGAGATTTGAGACAAGCTATGCCAGCTTGAGGGCCATGTGGTGCAATTAGAGGGTGAGCCTGCTCCTCCTACCCAGCACAGCCACCTTTAGGACAGTGAAGGTGCAGTGGTGACTGCCCATTGGTGGGGACCTCAGTCCCACTGTTTCCATTTGGGGGCTCATGGGGTTTCGACTTCCAGACACCCCTCCCCGACCAAGGTATTTACCCCCATGTGTCATATACTGCCCCTGTATGTATCTTCTTTGTCTTGTCTGTTAACCTAACACAAGTGAAAAAACGAACTAAGTCCCAAACAGCAAAGAAAAATATGCAGAAGCACTGAAATCCAATAAACTCTTCTCAACAGGATACAAAATTCTTCCCAATGTGGTGAACAAGTTCTTTTATTGCGATGCCAAACAAACGAAAACTGCACAAACAGACAAACAGGGTAAAACACAGTATAAATCCAAGTGGAAAAACAATGTGAGTCAAGCGCTTTCACCCATAACTATGACGGGCTTTTTCAAGATGAACCACAAGTAGAAAGCTGTGTGCTTATAAACAAGCATCAATTTCAATTATATAATTAAAAACAATTAATAAATTGGATTAAGTAGTTCAAGTAAAAATACTACATATTTCAAGTCCTATATATATATAAAAATATAAATGTATAAAGTGCCATAGTGCATAAAAACTACATATAAGAATACATTGCATTATATAAGCCAAATCCAATATAGTATAATGCATATTTTGTGTATCAGTTATTTTACATCATTGAAAAGGCTAGTTCGATACGTCCACAGGACTGAAAATAATTCATAAAGATCTAAAATCGAAATCTAATAATAAAAAATGTATAAATATGTGTATTAATTAATAGTTTACCCAATAATTATATTATGTAGAAATGTGTTAGCAATAAATATTATAAAATGTTAAATATGTGAATAAATTGTATATGTATGTTAAATATAATAAACTCTTAACTTGCTAAAAATATATCGCAATGGATATTTGATGGATGTTTAAAAATACTAAATACGTTTTGTATGGGGAGCAAGAAAGTGCGTGCGCATTGATGGTATGAATAAACAGTAGATAAAGTCTAAATTTGGCTATATAATGCAATGTATTCTTATATGTAGTTTTTATGCACTATGGCACTTTATACATTTATATTTTTATTTATGTATTTATTATGTTGTATTAGTTTTTAGTAGTTGGTTTTTACAAAGTAAAATTTTTTTAGTAATATTTACACACACCACGACACATGCAGTATCAAGCGATTCATTAGGCATCTGGTTTAACATCAAGAATTTTCGAAGGTTCAGTAACCTAGAACCTACTAGTTTGTTTTAGATTTCAAAGAATACAATTTTAAATAACATAATTATAAAAAACTCATAGTACTTCAACATATTGTTTCTTGTTTTATTCCGTGAATTAATTTTAACGCATGCACTAGTTCCACTCCACCGAAGAATATCTGTGACTGCATGTTGCTTTAAATAGGACTTGAAATATGTAGTATTTTTACTTGTCTGTTAACCTACCCAACCTACCTCCCCAAATATACCTACTACCCCTCCCCAACATCGCACTCTCACCTGAAAAAAAAAGGGCAATCTGTTCCCCCAAAAAAATCTTGCCTCATACATAGCTGTCTATTTCGCACACATGTCCACTGGACACATGTAATCCAGTCTAATTGGCATCACAATTTATTATTGTTGTCCTCACCCCCACCCAGGGATTTGAGTGTCCAAATCTACCTCCAAATTCAGTGTATATGCACAGCTGTTGCTGTAGAAGAAATGGGCAGCCATGGACATTCCCTACACCCTTCATGCACATCCCTGGCTATTTTCCCTACTCTCTTTTCCTCATTGTGCCCCTTTTTTCACCACTTTCCTATGAACCCCTTTTCTTTTAAAGAAATTAGCATGGGGGTAAGTTGGAGTAAGCTCTTTTTAGCAGCAGTTAGTGGGTTTAAACCTGTTTGCATGGGGGTAAGCAATGCCTACACACATTAAGCAATTTAAAAGCTAACTGAGTGTAAGAAACTGCAACCAGAAGTTAGCAGTGCTTACCTTCAGGCTAACCCGCACAAACCCACTTACAACTGCTTTAAAGTGCGTTAATCACTCTGTATCCAACGGCCTGTGTTCTGCCCAGCAACAAAATAAACAGCCTCTGCAAGGCTCGAATGCAGGACCCTGCACACCACAGACAAAGTGATTTACCACTAAGCCATGCCAAATATACATAAATCTGATGTTTTCAGAAACATAACATCCAGCCCAGTCATGCAACAGTACAGAGAATGTATACCAACATCTAGATGTATGTGTGTGTGTGTGTAAATATATTAATATCTAAACATATACAACATATCTATATATGTGTATATATATATATATATATATATATATATATATATATATATATATATATTTAGAAATATCACACACACACACACACACATATATATATATATATATATATATATATATATATATGGCCACACATCTGTAGATAGCAATGGTAGCTTAACAAAAACAAATATGTCCACATGCACAATTAATGGGGTTGAGATGCCCCAAACAATATAGGTCATATATGAATAGGCATACCCCCCCCAACACAGCCAAACACATCTGCCCTGCAATACACTACCAAGTGTTATAGATCACATAAACAGGACCTGACATGACATGGGCACAAGATGTTAACTGTACTACAACCCACCTTTATGATGTCAGGCTGGTATTGGTAACTTATCATGCAGTACAGTCTGGCTCCCATAGGAAATGTAAAATGTGGAAGCGATCAACATCCCCAGGATATATATACACAGACACATATTTACAGACACACACACACACATATATATATATATATATATATATATATATATATATATATATATATATATATTTATATATTATATATATAGATATGTATGTGACTACACATACACATGCAGAGATATGTACAGTAAGATACATATGTAGAAGGTGCACACAATATGGAACAGCCACTATGCCTACAGTTCACACCTGAACAACTGGACACTGCATGGGCCACCCATACAAATTACAATCGTTGCCTGCAACATATACCCACAGAGAGGTCATAGAAAAAATACCACATACAGGTTTGCATAAATGGAAAACATTTATTTGTGTGCTATTACAGTTCCATATGCCATGTCATATAGCTGTTCAGACACTGACATCCATATAAACAGAGTAATGCAACTGTGAAACAGTTATGCTAATAAAGTAGTCTGGAAAGGTTCACAACTGTTGCTGTCCAGGCCAAGGCCTTCTAATTGTACAATAGTAAAGACAGACTGGGTCACAGGATACCAAACAATCAACAGTATGTAATGCAGGTGTATAGTTCAGTAGCCTCTATCTACACTCTGTACAATATTACTAGGTGGTAAAGACTTAATTGGACCAAATGGGATGTAACTGTTACATAACAAGGCATAACTGACACCATCACAAGCACACTGACAAACAGAACAGTCTATATGGCAGGAGGCAGTAGGCCTGCATTAACCCAATTTATGTGAGTAATGTAAATATAGGTGAAGTATATGGTACTGTACATCCAGATACCTTAAGGCAGCTCACCCCTGATACCCTCACATTTTGTAACAGCCTAGGTCATTTATGGTGCACCTCCCCTAGACTCAATAATACAGGGCCATATACCACAATTACATGCACTGGCTTCTGGAGTGAATAAGGGCACACATGTATTGTGTAGGTGAAGCCCACACTTATATGGCCCCAGCTCCACTATATGTGTGGGGGATACAACAGCAGTGGACTGATGGCGGCAATGGCAGTGTGATATACACACAGCCCACTACAGAACAACCCCTGACAGCATGTCATATGTGCAAAGCTTGGTATGTAGGTGGTGGACAAAGGCTGGAACACAGGCCCATATGTGGAAAACTGTTGCCATGCACTAAGCAAGTCGCTGGTGTTACAGGATAGTCTGCAGCATACCCTTAGCCAGGGAATTGAGGTTAGAAACATAAATGGATGTAGCCATGTACTGATAGTGCTCAGCACACACACTGACAGTGAAATATCTGACACAGGACATGTGTGGTGGACAGACAAAACATGATAGGCACACCTATGGCCACCAAGAGGATAGGCCCACAGTTGAGGGGTATGCAGACAGACTGCATTCCAGGTAAACTAGTATGTACACACGCACCTTGTAACACTAGTACTATAGAAAGCATAACATAGCTCTACTCACACTCTGTCTGTAGGTCTGAAACCTCCTACAAATATGCAACTGGTCTGAGTGTGCCGGGTCCCCTGGAAGAGGTATTGGTACCTGCTGTCTATAATACTGATGCCCACAGACAGGAAGGATGTCCGTCACACAGAAAAGGTAAAGGGACCACGCCCACATGATGTAGGGATTTATAGTAGGTGGTTGCCATGACAGTGGTAATTGGAAGTACTACACAGCAAGCTGCATGCAGTTAGCAAGTGTAGGACACTGATTGCTACAGAGGCCATCACCTGATCAAGTGCATCACCTACTAAAGAGAGAGGGAGAGAGAGAGAGAGAGAGAGAGAGAGGAAAAAGAAAAAAACCTACAGCTCAGCAAACTAACAGCTGAAAATGCAGGCAGCTGCCATTCATAAATACATCATTCCCACAACATGTATGTGAAGTATATGTACATGTATTAGAATGTAGTACCTAGTCCATCGTAATGTGATAGATGATGTGGAATGAGTTATATGTGCCATCAGGTGTTTTTGTGATGATGTTCAACTAAACAACTGCTATGGACAATAGTGTTTTTCCTTGTGGGTAGTGGGCTATAGCTATTAACTATGCAGGTCAGCACTGACAGACAAGATGTAAGCCATCATAGTGTGTGTTGCATAATGGGGATTATGTATATGACGTGGCCAATAGCTGGTGGTGGAAGTAATGCCATTATGATGGATGTGGGAGCCATGGACCACCACTGGCAGGATACTCAGGTGAATCTGCAATGTAGCATGCCAGAATGCCATAGGTGTGTAATAGGGTTACCTGCAAACAGATCCCACATATACCCCACTAATATCAGGCCATGTCCATATGTGGCACCTGTCTGTGTTGTAGCAAGGCAGCATAGTGCAGCTGTGCAGGAAGGTGTTGTGAGATTGTGGAGATGATGTCTGAATGTACCCCACGTATATGTATGTATATGTGTACATATGTCACATATATAATATATAAGGATAAATGTATATCAGCATGTATGTCCAGAAATATACATATACCCATGTGTAGACATATATATGTGCACATATATATGAATTCACATATATCTACACATATATAGATATATACCTATATGCACATGTTAACATATGTACAAACACACACACTAACAGATATGTATGCAAAGACATGTCCCCTATATCACTGCCACAATGATGTGTGCTATGTGCAAGGCAACAGCACACATAGCAATACACACAGATATCTACAGCTAGCAGTGTGTGCACCATGGATGGGTATGTCACATGTTAGTCCCTTCTTAGCACCACATTGTCCCTGTCTGTGAAGTATGCAATGGGAATATGGGGAAGTATGGCAGATACACACATGGGGGTGGTCAGGATTGGTAGATATAGAGGACGGTCTACAGGGGAGGTATGTGACACATGTGGTGTGCAAATACTGTGGATGGTGTGTGTGGTCTGTGATGTGGATGCCCCATGGTCCCCAATATGGGCACAATGGGAACAAGGCTCCCACCAACTGTAACTCACAATAGCAGTCCATGTCCTGAAGGTGTCAGGTCTGGATGCTGAGCAGGAGGAGCATTTTGGCCATGTGAATGTGTACTGGGTGCCTCAGACTGATGTAGCACATCCCTCATGTGTCTGTGGACACTAGTATGGAACAGACCCTAGACCTGAGCTCAGGGGACAGGAACATGTTGGTGGGTGCCTGAGAAGGGGGACAACATCCCCTGGGTGGTTCCAGCTGATGTTATTGCTGTAACAGTACACAAGGAAGCCCCAGGTTTGCACACACATGTGACATGTCCAGGTATGCTGGTTAGATGGGTGTGGAGAGGTGGATCAGCTGGCCAATAGAACACATACATGTTATTGTGTCACTGTTAAAGTACATTTGTTGGTAGTAATAGTCTACACAATCCTGGTACATGTCCAACAGCATGCACAGATCCCCCCAATAACACAGACTGTCAGATGTGCAGCAATCTCAGAGCAGCCATACCACTGGCATATATGTAACCATAGTGGCCGTGACAATGGCATGCAAGTGAATAGTCTGTAACAGGCCAGCATTGTTAGTTCCACACAGGGGACATGGCTACAATCAAATAGCAGAAGGTGTGGTACAATACACAATCTGTCCAAATGGTAGTTAAGCTGGAGCCATACCTAATGAGTTGTGTGTACAGTCTATTGAAGCTGATATGGTGGGGGGGGGGTGACAGAGATGTGTATTACGAACTGTGGCAACCTTGCCATATGAGTTGCTCAGGCCTGTTTCCATCTTCATGTCTTTCAGGCAAGATGTCACACATCAGGTTACCTGTGTATTCAGCGGATGAAAATGAGGTCATCATCAGCCACCTGGTACAGCACTACCAGGTTCTCTTTGGCTGGACAGCCCATGACTAGAAGGAGCGGACCACCCTGTGGAATGTTCTAGTCCACAGGGTGAATGATGTTGGCCTGCATAACTGCAGTTATGAGCAGGTCTGGCATCACTGCAGCAACCTGCTTCACAATGCTCTTCGGCGTGCTGCTGCAGTCCGGGGGGAATCACTTCACCATGGGGGGGGCATGCCATACATGCCCCCTGACATGTGTGGAGGAGGTCCTGGCCAGCCTCATGGCACCTGCCTTTCCGGAACACCAACAACCACTGGACCCCTTCGTGGAGGTGGATGTCACCCACATACTGGCCAAGGACCATGTAAGGACACAGGGCACATCAGTAGACCACTGTTGTATAAATATCCACAGTGGTACAAGTAGATCATGCATATCCGACATGTCATAGACATACTGTGTTGCTGCATTGTAGTGATAAACAGATGTCCAGATGTGGTAGTATTGTGGGAATTTACCGTTGATGTATGATAGTACTGCACCCAGCCTGTAGCAGTTCCACAGGTGTGGACAACTGACATTGCCTCACTCACCCTCTTATGTAGGACCCTCCAGGGTAACAACAAGGCAGCAGCCTGTAGCTGGTGAGTATGTCTTATGTAGATGCATGCCAACACACCGGACATGTAATGGTGATGGTATATTACATGCACACATCTAACACACTTACCCGGAATGCATGCTGTACATGTGAATTTATTGTTGCTGTGAAATGCACAGTCTCACAGGGGCGACCATGATGGGGTATTGAAAGGGTATGTCATACACCTGCATGACAGCTAACATCCTATCCTTGCGGAATGTGTTCACAGGGAGTAACATACTGTTGATAGACATGGCCTACAGTAGTGACATGTTCAGAACAACACCCATATACAGTGCAACACCAGTGTATATACCTGTAGGACAATGCCAACTGCTGCAGAGATAAACTATGGCATGAGGCATTACAGTAGTCTACATTATCAGCTGGGTCTAGGCTGCAACATGTGGTGTTCAGTGTATGGGACACTGCAAGCTGACACATATGTGTAGGGCTTACTTGTCATGCATCTGCATAAAAGCTGAGGGGGGTTCTTAGCATGACACACCAGTGCACTGCAGCAGGGATCCTAAGGATGGTAGGAATGGCTCTATCGGCATATAGTCAGGTTCGGGACCTGTGGCAGCCATAAGCCTACCCACACTGCAAAAGTGATGGCATTGTGTGAACACCATGGGATGTGCACATGAGTAGACCTTGCAATCATGCAGAATAGGGGGACATGTGTAGGGTAGGCTGAACATATACTGGCAATTGAAGAAGGCTCATGCTGGTATACCCCTGCCATGAGCAGTGACTACTGTAGTACATACAACAAGAGGTGTGATAAACCATCATGATTAGGGTGTGCACATATATGCCCACATGGTGCTGTATGCATTGCGGTCAGCAGCTGCACACCTAACACAATCTGTAGACACTGCATGTGAAAGTACAGGACATATGTTACATACCAAGATTGTGTACTGCTAAGATATGCAGTGCTGTCGTCCCATGGCAGATCACGATTGTGTGTGTAAAATCAGTAAAGGTGTGTACACCCCATAGCCACGGTATGCTCTGATGGTTGTCAGTGTAAGCATTTCTGCAGTGGTCATACATGGTCTGTTGATGTTGACAGCTGTAAATCAGGCATTCACCAATGACAACAGTCCACATATCATCCCAGGTATGTGTTGCTGAAACACACTGGGGCTGTGAGAGGTACAGCTGACATAACTGACACAGTACTACACATTCTGTAATGGGCTGTACACCAATATGAGTTGTGGTGCACAGTACATGGCAGGGTGCAGAACAGGTGCACAGCAATACTGTGTACATGGGTGCAGTGGTATTTAGAGGAAGGAGCATCACCTAGTCAAAGCACATGCATCATACACATGTATACCATTGTTAGCATGGATTGACTATAGCTGAACTGCATGCTGTTCTGTACCATATGTTCTGCATGTTGGAAGATGGGAAATAGAAGGACTCTGTGTATGATCATTGTGCAACCTCACGTGTGTGTGTGTGTGTGTGTGTGTGTGTGTGTGTGTGTGTGTGTGTGTGTGTGTGTGTGTGTGTGTGTGTGTGTGAGTGCGTGTGCATCCTGGTGGTTAGTTAGTTTGCCTGTAGGGTCACTCTGGCGAAGTGGTGGGAGGTAGATGCATGTATGATGTGTGTGTGCATGTGTGTGTTTGTGTGTACGGCAATGTATGTGCATGTGTGATTGTGGGGTGTTCATGCAGCTGTTCCCCCCTTTGGGACTGTGCAGTGCATGGACATGGAGTGACATATTACACACCAGGAATACCTATCATGGACTCACAGGACAGAAGATAGTATAATATGGTCTGTAGCATGGAACAGGCATCCAAAGGGAAGGTAGACTCCAGGTACACACTTAATATTGCAGTCAGCAGAGAGGTCACCTACAACCCACGTATGCAGCTCTACAGAAGCATTGGGGAAGTAATAATCAACACCAGGGAGTGTATCCAAATATTACAGCTGACACATGATGGGCCAATGGAGCAGCATATCTGGCATGTACTGAGCATTACATACACATGACACACCAGTGTGAGCTATTATGGGTACAACATAGTAGCCTGCACATACAGGGGCCATGCTCATCATTCCGGCCATACAGAGGGTGCATACCAAATGACAGCATTAACGCCATGTAAATCCACTATACACAGGTCAGGCAGTTAATGTAGCAACAGGCCTTGTGTTATGGCCGCTTGTTTGGGCATTTAGAGGACTGTGATGTTAATGAGTGGTATCAATGTGTGTATGTTAACAAGTGAGATACAGGGTGGAGTAACACATGGACATATATGTGGAACTGTCTGTAACGCCATGGACAGGTAGGTATTATGGAGATGTGTGTGTGTGTGTGTGTGTGTGTGTGTGTGTGTGTATATGTACTGTTAGGAAATGCTGTACAGGTTTTAAAGTGAAACTGAGTCAAAAGGCAACCACGAAATGAAACAATCGCCACCAGGAAGTCAGCCAAAGCTCTTTATTCCAAAACCAAGCAGACAAGGCTGTCACCAGCCATGAAAAAACATGTAAACGCCTTAATCCTCTGATAACGGACAGTATGCATTTTCGTCAGATTCTCGACTTCTTCAGACAATCAGTACATTCAATTTAACACAGTATATATAACGTTGACCATCAATTGATTAATTGAAATTATTCTGTTTCATGCCAAAGAAGTAAAAAAAAAAAAAAAAAAAGGTGCTGATGAATTGGGAATTATCCAATTTTGTAAACAGTACATTTACTTAAAACATTACATTTTCTCCCTAAAGATGCAATGACTTTCACTTCATTCTCTTTCTTCTCTCTCTTCCAGTTTTCTCTGGATCCTTCTTGGAAACTCAGGATCAATGAAATGCTCTGCAGCAAACTCCAGTATATTCTCTGGTCTTTTCAGGAGAACTTTTCTGACAAAGTCAGACACCAGCAGCTCCACCTCTGGACGA
Organism: Protopterus annectens; assembly: GCF_019279795.1. Taxonomy (NCBI): domain Eukaryota; kingdom Metazoa; phylum Chordata; order Ceratodontiformes; family Protopteridae; genus Protopterus; species Protopterus annectens. Next base: position 547,768,750 of record NC_056737.1, read on the forward strand.
GACCTCAAGTACCGTTCTTTACTGATTCGAGTATTAGGAAATGCTGTACAGGTTTTAAAGTGCATTTATTGTATTCCACCACAGGTGGCGAGGTGGGTCAGGGTCCTTCCTGCATCCAGTCTGATGTAGGTGTCCATACAGACACCGATGATGATGATGATAATAATGTTGAGGCACAGGTGGGGTTGTCAGGGGGCGACACTGCGCCAACATTTGACATCCTCCTTTTAGCCTCCCCACCTCTGCACACAGTTACAGTGCCTATACACACCCCATCACCAGTGGCCATAGCAGAGGGACAGCTGGCATTCAGTGGCATTGCACAGGAAAGTGTGGTAACCATGCCTACTGTGTCTGGTCACAGCAGGCATAGCCAAATGTCCAGTAGGCTGCCACATAGGCGGATTTCCAAGGGTGATCTTGGTAAGGCCATAGGACATCATGCCCCTGGCATAGATGACATAGCTGCAACCAGCAGAAGCATGTTTCAGGCTGTAATGGGCATGCAGGCACATATTGAGTGTTACACCAGACAGGGCCTTAGGCTGCAGAGGGCTGCTCTCATATCTGTAAGCGACAACCTCCGTAAACTGTCGGGTGCCATCCGTGCTTATACCAAGCAAGCATATAGATGGCATGATGAGATGATGGCCCTCATCAGCCATGGTGTTTCTGTGTTTCAATGTGTGGTGGGGATGCGGCAATGCCCGTGTGGATATGGGCCAGCAACACCAACAGCTGGCAGTCAATGTGGGCGTGCTAGGACACCAAGGGGCTCCTGTAGTGGCAGTAGCAGCCCCAGCAGTGCGGGGGGGGGTGTCCTGTCCACACCACACTACAGCAGGCCAGGTGCACGTGGTCCTGGCCAGTCCCAGGAGGGACATGGTACCAGAGGACAAATGTCATCAGCAGGTGAGAGTAGCACTTCAACACCTGTACCTGGACATGCCCATGGAACCCCTGGCAGTCCATGTGTCCATGGCCAGATGCAATGAAGTGCACACCCTGCCAGGTATGGTCTGCAACTGTCCATAAACACCTGTGTAGGGCAGCCACAAGGCAGAACTGTGTGCATGCATACCCACACACTATGCAAACACACCTAGGGCAACCTCATACCTACACACACCACATCACCTCAGGCAGCTCCCCAGAGTACACCCCTCACCCACACACATGGTGTCAAATGTATGGCCCACCCTCGGCCTCTGGCAGGCTAACACCACAGCCTGTGCATATGATGATACCTGTGGCCCATCCCTGTCATCCATACCATCGATGCAGGGACAGGCTGATATGGTTCTTATGTACACGGTGACTGTACACTAGTGTATGACAGTCCTTCAGTGTAACATGTTGTAGGGAGTAGAGTGTGAGGCATATTTGGCATGTAGTGTAGTCGTCCAGTAATGATGCCTTCTAGCTGTTAGTAACACTGCTTGGTTGTGGTCTCTAAAATGATATGCAATTGTGTTGTAGGTATACATGTGTCAGCACGAGGATGAGCTGTGCATATGATGATACCTGTGCCCCATCCCTGTCAGCCATGCCATCCATACAGGAACAGGCTGATATGGTTCTGATGCACACAGTGACTGTACACCAGTGTAACACAGTCCTGCAGTGTAACATGTTTTAGGGAGTAGAGTGTGAGGCATATTTGGCATGTAGTTAGCCATCCAGAAATTATGCCTTCTAGCTGTTAGTAACACTGCTTGGTTGTGGTCTCTAAAATTATATGCAATTGTGTTGTAGGTGTACATGTGTCAGCATGAGGATGCCCTGTGCATATGATGATACCTGTGACCCATCCCTGTCATCCATACCATCGATGCAGGGGCAGGCTGATATGGATCTGATGTACACAGTGACTGTACACCAGTGTACCACAGTCCTGCAGTGTAACATGTTGTAGGAAGTAGAGTGTAAGGCATATTTGGCAGGTAGTGTAGCCATCCAGCAATGATGCCTTCTAGCTGTTAGTAACACTACTTGGTTGGGGGTCTCTAAAATAATATGCAATTGTGTTTTAGGTGTACATGTTTCAGCACAAGGATGGTCTGCAGTCATATTGTGTGCTGACACCATGGCAGTGACATATCTGGGGTACATTTCCTGGGTTACTATACTGGGTATTGCCTGTGCCACATAGACAGGTGGCCCGCTGAGGCGTGTATACCCTACAACCTGATGTAGACCCATCCACATACTTGCACACTGTTACTTGCCAACACTGGGACTAGACCACTACCTAGCAATGTCGTGATACTGACATGTGTGGCTTACATTGCACATACACTGCCTTAACCACTCTGTATCCAACAGACTTTGTTCTGTCTGGCAACAAAATGAACAGCCCTTGCAGGGCTTGAACTCAGGACCCTTTACACTGAAATCACAGCACTTAACCACTACGCCATGACCACTGTGGCGACAGCTGTTGTTTTACCAATATAGCTGTCATTACACATATTGAGTAGTATTGAACAATTGCCTTTACTTCCTAGCTTGTGTAATCCTTGTTATTAATATGACTCTTGCATCACATATGTTGTTTTATCATAAAGTACACATAACAGATACATGTGGGAGGGTATACACAACTGTGATGTTTACTCATGACAGGAATATGGTTGTATACATACCATAGCTGTATAGATGTCTACATGTACATACACAGGTATACACATACACGTCTGTATACACAACTGTATAGTGCTACATATATATGGCCATGTGTACATCTCTACGTATGTACATATGTATACATATTTATGCATATATGTATATATACATATATGTATATATAGGTATATGTATATTTACATATAGATGTATGTGTATATAGCTATGTATGTATGCACATCCTATGTGTACAGATATGCCTAGTTATGTTGGTATATATATATATATATATATATATATATATATATATATATATATATATATATATATATATATACATACATATCTATTCTGACATACCTGCTACTGTTGATATATCTGTAGATATCCATACATATATGTGCATATGTATCACTATCTGTATAGATGTAGACATATATTGCTCTGTATATGTATATATCTGGGTGTGTATATGTATATCTATGTAAATATACATACTATATATATATGTCAATATGTATATGTGTAATCATATATATAGATATCTGTATAATTATATGTACAGATATTTTCACCATATGTCCTGGACATGGAGTGCAGCCCTACCCCAGCCCATATAGTCCCAACCTCATAGTGCAAGAGGATGTCAGGTATATATAGCAGGTATATTAGTAGACTATTGCTACTGTAATTAGGATTGTCTTCACAGACATGGTGTGTGTAGGAGGTCACATCGGCTTTCCACATGTGTGCCACTGGCTACTGATAGACATCCTAAGGACATCATAGTAAAGTACCACTGCTAGCACATAATGCCCCTGTGGACTGCTGCAGAGATATTGGCCAATATATGTGGACATTCTGAAACACTCTGTACAGTCCAGAGGTATACACAGAACCCCTTAGTGCAAAACATGTGTACCATGCCTGACAATATGGATGTTAGCCATGTAGATGGGTATAACACATAACAACTGCTATAAATATGCCACCATAGGTTATGCATTCACACACCCTGCCTGGCCTGACACATAATGACCATTGGTACAGGGCAGCCATGGCCACATACTACCCACTAGATATTGACATACATCTGTACAGCATCCCACTGCTCTGTCTGACATACATGACTGTTAAGGGAGGCCTGGCAGCAGTACATCCGGCAAGTATCTGCACATGACATCTCACTGGGTAAATACACTAAGCTGTTAGGCATGTAACAATGCACTGTGCAGGCTACAGGCAGACTGGCTCAACACTGGCCTACATCTCCTATGGGGGAATGCACATGTACCTGCATATATAGCAGGCTCTGCAGGCATGTCACAGCACAGGGTAAGATACACCTGTGTGAAAGTGCTTAACCACAACCAATGTGAACACAGCCACAGCCACATATGGTAAGCTAGCAAAATATTACAGTATATGGACTATCTGTTCAACACCACCCTCATATGTGCCACTCACAGACTAACCTGGCATATACTGGGCTGCTACGCGGTTTGGTCTGCTGGCTGTCTGTGGTATGGGACATGTATGTGTATAGCCCTAGAAACATGTAAGCCAATATGGTAACATACAGTGGAGCAGCATGTAACATCAGATAGGATGGGACCTATAACAATGACATCTACCACAGTCTGTACACAGGCTAAAGAACATATTAACAATACACACACTGTTGACATTTGCCATATGTACACAGACCTCAGTACTGTATAAACGACCACAGAATGACCAGGTTATGTCATCAAATATAACCCATACTGTACATAACATGTGTAGCATTCTGATATCTCACTGGCGTTTTATCAGATATGATGACACTAATGATGGTGTACAGCACATATGCACCTTTTAATGCATGACATATGTACAAAGGTTGACAGAGTTGTGGCTGGAAGCACATACACAGGGCCAGTATTGACATGTTGCTGTGATAACCTCATACATTTACTGTTGTAACAGGGTTTGTTGCAACATATGTCCTATGAGGGATATGAAGTCAGTAACTGTCATGGCTTTCACCATCTACAGACTGCAATCCTCACACTACCTTATGCAATTCACAGATACATGCTCTGTGGGCAACACATGAAACCAAGGGCACAACACACTGCCCAGTCTGCAGATGACCCTACAGATGGGGATTCCTCATAAACATAGAACTGACATGGCAGGTATTAAAACATGTTGGACAGCCATATCCACACACACACTGTTAAACCAACATTACTCCACATGCAGTATAGCAGCACTTACATTCTGCAGTCAGGTCAGGCACATCCCCCTCCTGTGTGTTACCCTGTTTCCACAGTGTATGTTGTTAGAGGTAAATCCCCAATCCATCTGAGATGCTGTTTGCCAAACAACAGATCTAGTTCCTGCTCACAGTGGATGAAAAGGGCCAACACCAACATGACATTCCTAGATATTGTAGGGTGTTTCCAAGCAGTTGGCTATGGGAATGTTACCACAGCTGGTCCACATGCAATCAGCTACGGGAGGGCTGCAATCCATGCAGAGGCCATCAGCTGATCACGTGCATCACTGAAAATACACATGCTGCTGCCTAAGCAAAGCAGGTGTAGGTCTCCACATCCACCATAGAGGGAGTGAGAGAGGCAGACAGAGGCAAAGACACATCAGGAAGGGGAGGGAGTGTAAAACCTAAGCATGTTTGTGTGACACACATACCAGCACAAGGTATTAAAGCCCTGATTACTATGTCATGCTATCACATTTCTATGCATTCATTAGATGCGCCACATAGGTTACATGTTGTGGAGCCCTCAGAATGTATATGTGATGGTGAGTGACATCTGCAACAGGCATATGGTAGCTATACGGTAGGTGTAGTACATGTGCCTGTCCGCATGTACAGTTGCCAGCAACAACACAGCCACATTCTCACAGGGACGCACACACCTTTGCATACTTGGTAGGGCCAGGAATACAACCCATCACTAGTAAGATTGCAGAACACAGTACTGTGCAGGTATCACGTGCACCACAGGGGTAATACAGAGGTGATATGGGTAAAGGGTATGGGGAGGTGTCTGACATCAGACAGCATGCTTCAGTATGCCAATGGGGGCTGTAGTGAGTGTGGATGTGACCATACACTTCATACAACATACACACAAACAAACACACAGGGTGCCAGTACTGACATGCACAGGTGCATTTCTGCATGGGTGTGTTGTGGTCGACTGTGCCAGATGGCTATACAAGGCTAGATTATGGGTATACCTTGGCATCAGGCCACATGACGATGGTCAGCATTGTGGCTCAGGGCTGTGGTTTCTGCATTTGCCTACATAGGTGAGTATTGTATCCCCCATCCAGTCACCTGGGTGACTATTGCGTGCGGCCAATGCTGTGCATCACTTGCCATGTATGTGTTCCTTAGTCCATGATATGGATGGTGTCTGGAATGTGCACAACTCCCACATGCATGTACAGTGACATATAGAACTGTACCTGGGGTGTCTGGCCCATGTCATGCACACAGATTATCAGCAGATGTCCCAGTCTTGGCCACCTGTGGTGGGAGCTGGTAATGGACCGCAGGTCTACCCTGCACCTACATTGATAGCATGCTAATGGCATTCCCTGGTGTCAGTGGCATCTGTCCATACAGGGCATGTTTTCAGGCATGGTATGTCCTTTGTGGGTCACATGTGATGTCACCACAGGTGTAGGTGCCCAGTGGGAAACATGGGGAAGGTGCACTGTATGCATGTACATGCCTACTGGACAGATGGGCAAGGTGCCATGCCCTCTGTAGCCCACTCCAATCACTCCATAGTTACTATCATTGTCTGATATGCAGTGTACTACCCACATATTGGTTGTTGTCTAGGTGTGTGTGTGTGTGTGTGTGTGTGTGTGTGTGTGTGTGTGTGTGTGTGTGAGACATGGTTTGGGAATGTGCTCTGGGTAATACAGAGGTTGCTAACTGTGATTGCCTGGCCTTGATGCCACATATGGGTATGGATTTGCTACCCCAGCCTCTCGGCTATTTCACATCTGTTATCCCTGTATGGTGGACATTGTGATATATACTAGGCCACCATATAAGAAATTTGCAAAACCTGCTCCATATTGGGCCCAGGTATCACACACTCACAAGATACGAGTTACACACACACATGCACATTGTCAAGTCTGGGAGTAGAACCCCTACCTAACTAGTTTATTACACTACAGCACTATACAGTTATAGTACACACCACAGGGATTACTGGAGTACTTCTTCCCCATATGTGTACATCACATTAGATGACATCAGCAGGATTGGCAAAGTAGGGCATTTGACTTGTAGTGAGTGTGGCTTGGCTAAAATGCATTGCTCCCTACACAGACAGTGACACACAGACAAAACATCCACAACTGACATGTGTGGGTATAGAACCCCTAACAGGGGTCAATATCACACTAAAGCATGGAGTTGTTGTAGGACACACCACATGGATTGCTGGAGAACTTTTTTCCCTAAAGTTGTATTTCACAATGAATGACATCAGCAGGATTGCCAAAGTAGGGCATTTGAAATGTATTGGGTGAGACTAGCCTAAAATGCATTGCTCCCTGCACAGACATTGGAACATACACAAAATATCCAGAATCGCCATGGGTGGGTATAACACACTACCAGAGTTCTATATCACACTATAGCAGTATACAGTTACAGTACATGCTACAGAGACCACTGGGCTGCATTCTTCCAAGAGGTGTATTTGTAGGTGGATGACATCAGCAGCCTTGCCAAAGATGAGCATTTGAATTGTAGGGAGTATGACTACCCAAAAAAGTATTGCTCTCTACACAGACAGACACACACACCAACACTTGCTATGTCTGGGATTAGAACAGCTACTTAACTAATTTATCACACTACAGCAGTATGCAGTTACAGGATGCACTATAGAGATTACTGAGCTACATTCTTCCTAGAGGTGTATTTCTAGGTGGATGACATCAGCAGCCTTGCCAAAGATGAACATTTGAATTATAGGGAGTGTGACTACCCTAAAAAGCATCACTCACTTCACAGACAGACACACACACTTGCCATGTCCAGGATTAGAACAGCTACTTAACTAATTAATCACACTACAGCAGTATACACTTACAGGACATGCTGCAGAGATTAGTGGGCTGCACATTTCCCTGAGGTGTATTTCTAGGTGGATGACATCAGCAGCCTTGCCAAAGATGAGCTTTTGAATTGTAGGCAGTGTGATTACCCTAAAAAGCATTGCTCTCTACACAGACAGACACTTGCCATGTCTGGAATTAGAACAGCTACCTAACTAATTTATCACACTACAGCAGTATGCAGTTATAGGATGTGTTACAGAGATTATTGGGATACATCCTTCCCAGAGGTGTATTTCTAGGTGGATGACATCAGCAGCCTTGCCAAAGATGAGCTTTTTAATTGTAGGGTGTGTGACTACCCCGAAACGCATCGCTCTCTACACAAACAGACACACACACTTGCCACACCTGGGATTAGAACAATGATCTAATTAATTTATCACACTACAGCAGTATGCAGTTACAGGACACGCTATGGAGATGACTGGACTACATTCTTCCCAGAGGTGTATTTCTAGGTGGATGACAGCAGCAGCCTTGCCAAAGATGAGCATTTGAATTGTAGGGAGTGTGACTACCCTAAAAAGCATTGCTTTCTTCAAAAACAGACACACACTTGTCCTTTCTGGGATTAGACCAGTTACCTAACTAATGTATCACACTACAGCAGTATGCAGTTACAGGACACCCTACAGAGTTTACTGAGCTACATCCTTTCCAGAGGTGTATTTGTAGGTGGATGACATCAGCAACCTGGCCAAAGATGAGCATTTGAATTGTAGGGAGTGTGACTACCCTAAAAAGCATTGCTCTCTACACAGACACACACACACACACACACACACACACACACACACACACACACACACACACACACCCACACCATGGTCTGGGAATTGAACTCCTACCTAACTATTTTATCACACTACAGCAGTACAAAGTTATGGTAAGCACCACATAGATTACTGGGCTACAACTCTCCCAAGGGTGTATTTCACAGTGCATGACCTCAGCAGGCTTGTCTTAGTAGGGCTATGGGGGGGGGGGTCAGTGTGTGTGCATGGGCCATAACCCATTCATCTAGAGGTTGACACGCCACATGCAGGCACACACAGGGTCATATTTCACAGGTACGTGTATACAGCTGCTAGATGACTACTTCCTTGTACAGTCATGTTTCACAGCTGTCACGTGCACCAATAGTCTGTAATGCTGACAGATACTGGTGGCTAGTATCTGCAGTGAGTGACATCTGAACCTCATGTGTTTGGGGCCCTTTGGGTGTGTGCTGGGTGGGACAGGCCTGGATGGCTCCTTGTCAAAGTCACCCTCTTCCACACATCTATGTACGTCTATCTTTGGCTTTTTAAAGTGTGATGTCCTTACATATATGTCTGTATTCCTATCCACTGTGTGTGCAAGGCATGCATGGTGCATACTGATGAGTGTCTGCACAAACAACTGCAACTGCCAGATATGTCTGGTCCACTAGTGTTTGCAGACATGGCCTTCATGTGTTTAAGTGTGTGAGCATGCCCAGTAAGGCCTTCTGTATTTAATGCGTGGATCGAGTCCATATAGTTTGTACTGCAGTGCTGACCTTGGTGTTGTACACCAACAGGTGGCATGCTGTTTCTGCAGGGTATCCATGAAGCATTTGGCATTGACTGTTCCTACATTTCTGCATAGGATGGGGGGGCTCAGCTGACTATTTCTACATTTCTATACAGGATGGGGAGGGGCACACCTGACTGTTATTACATTACTACATGGGGGGGCACACCTGTCTATTTCTACATTTCTACACAGGGTTGGGGGGCACACCTGACTGTTATTACATTCCTATGTAGGGTGGGGGGACTCACCTGACTATTTCTACGTTTCTACACAGGGTTGGGGGCACACCTGACTGTTATTACATTACTACATAGGGTGGGGGGCTCACCTAACTATTTCTACATTTCTACACAGGATGGGGGGCACATCTGACTGTTATTACATTGCTGTACAGAATGTGGGGGGCACACGTGACACTTGTACACATTTGCTAAGACTGTACTGATATGTCAGGTAGAGGTACTCCATTTCATTCTGTATTGTTAACTATCATGCTGACTAGAGGCATACCAGTGTACTACAGATTGTGGCTTTGGTTGCCCTACATATTATTGTCTGACTTCCTACCCTTCAGAACTAACATTCCACTACCTGCCCTGTTGTAGTCTGTCTGTGTAGGCCTGGGGGGGGGGGTTAACCATAGCCATCATTCATGGGCCATGGCAAAGGCTCTGTTTGGGTTTGTCTACCCCTTTTCTGCTGGCTGAGACTGTTGTTGGGTATGTGAACCCCCGTGACTGGCATGTGTGGTTCATATGGACACACATGTCACTCAGCACATTTCTTGCAGTGGGTTTTGTCACCCTGTATAGTACTGGCTACTATGGTGACTTTAGTATGTGTTACAGATGTCATGGTGCCACTATGGGCGTCTACTGTCTGCTGTCATAACACTCAGTCACCCAATTCCCATGCATGCTCACATCCATACCATAGATACAGGTAACGACACATTCTACTCCATTCGGCAATTGTTAGGTTGATTGACTTACCTTGAGGGTGTGCCAGACTTGCGAATGGTGCTGGAGGGATGCCTATGTCGGATGCACATAGTACACTCCCTATACATGGTTGAGCACAGGTAGTGTCATGTTTGGCATGCCTTTTACTGTATGTGCGAGTCAGAGAGAGGTGTCATTCCCTGGGTCCCTACTGTGTCAGTGTATGTGCTATGTGTTGCCTCTTTGCCAAGGCCAGGGCATACTGGGCATGCCTCCATCTGCCTACTGGAGCAGGCTCAGGTTGTTCCTCCTCTAAGTCACTCTGTGCCTGTGCAGGCCTTGGCATTGGTGTGGAGCTGTTTGGCCCTGCCCCATGCTGTTCCTGCTGCAGCTAGTTCCACAGGATCATATTGTGCAGCATAGCACATACCATAACAATTTGGGTACTTGTAGCTGGTGAGTACTGCTAGGCTCCACCGGATGTGTCTAGACACCGGAACCGTGAACTGAGCATCCCAAACTCATGCTCTATTGTAAGTCTGGTCTGTGTATGTGCCTCATTATGGAGTTGTTGTTCAGGTGTGTGTGCATTTCTGGTGGGTGTCATCAGCCACGGCTCCAGTGTGTAACCAGCATACCCCACTAGGTGACCATAGGGGATGTCCCCATTGGCAAATATCTAGTACAGCTACATCAGATGCCATATGTGGGAATCGTCATAGTTTCCAGGGTAGCCAGCACACACATTCAAAATAATGCCTTGGGCATCACATACGACCTGGCAGTTGATGGAGGGGATTTATGTAGGCCCTACCCTGATCACCGGGTGATGCTTTGATGCATATGTGCATGCAGTCTATAGCACCCACTAACTCAGGGTAATCTGCTATTTGGTGGAAGAGATGCATATTGCTGGTCAACACCTCACGGGTGTTGAGGAAATATACGTGATCACTGGCATGTGCTGACATTACATCCAGGAGCTGGTAGAATACTCTGGATGCTGATACCTGTGAGATCCCCATGATATCCCCAGTTGAGCTTTGGGAGGTACCTGTGGCTAGTATTCCTAGGCCTACACATACCTTGGCATCCACTGGGATGGGTTCCCCCTCGGTCAGTATGGTGTGTCTGGTGTGGCTGGCACAGCTGAACAATTTGCTGTAGGAGGTTTCTGCCCACCCTATATAGCTCCTCTATCTGCAGCTCATGTAGACCCTGGTAGGATACCCTGGGTCTGTGCACTCTTCTCCATCTCCTCACTGTAGGCTGATCGGCAGCATTCACATCCTCACCACCCTCAGCCTCTTGCACATGTTGTTCTATGTTGCCTGCTGCAGCCCTTCTCATTTTGTAGGTTTGTTTGTTAAAATTTCCCCACTTGTATACACCGGTGGTGTAGAGTGTGGGAAAAACTAGAGGGGAAGGTGTTTGCTTAGTTTATAGCAGTGTTCTGGGCTGGGCTGGTCTGCTGCCTGTGTAATTGGCTGATTCTGATACATTTCACCTGGCAGCTAAGCTAGTTTTCCTTGATTACCTTCCTACTGCTGTTTTCCCTTCCCATTGCCTTCCTCTTTAAGCCCAGGGGTGCTCAAATGTGCACACTGCTGCTATCTCCTTGGTTTAACCTCTTTTTTCTTCCTGTAAAATCCAGTGCATGACATGCACACCCGCTTAGGCTTTGTAAAGAGTGCTAAGCAAGTGTAGACACACCCCCTAGCTTAGCCGTGCTAAGCTGGGAGCAAACCCAAGCCACAGGGCTCCAAGTCGCTTACAGTATGCCTGAAACATCCCCCCATGATGTTACCTACCTCCTAGGCTTGCACCAAGCTATTCCTACTCTTACACTGCTGGGACCTGACTCACATGCTGGGGAAAACTGGGATTCACTATCCTTCCCCTCATTTGCATAAAATTGCCTGCTAATGCATAATTAGATGTCTCACACTGAGCCTCCCCCATTAGCAACCACTACTCACTGGCCAGGTTGTCTTCTGTCTGCCATTGACTTGCATGGCAGAATAGTGATTTTTATTTAGACTGCTTATTTCAGGTTTATTTTGTTATCCCCCCCCCCAATCCTGTATGCGTGCCGCTGCCCTATGTTTAAACAGCCGAGATCGGCTAAAAAATATAAAGTTAATTTTTGCATTTTTTTTATGTTTGCAATGCCAATGGCCTTATACTTGACCATTGGCATTTTATTTTCATGCACTTAATAATGTTGTACTGAGGCTTTAAACTTGGGATTTTTGTTAATTGATTAATTAAGGACTATATAAAAATGGTGGTAGAAGTTGGTATGCTCATCAGGAGAAGTTACTGACGAAAACGCGGTTATTCAGTTAAGGCGTCAATTCCTAGTGTTCTCATAGTTTGTATCTAATAAAGTTTGTGGTTTTATGTTGTGAACCTTCCAGTGCTTTATTTTTTGGTTATTGTTTTGAATTGAGGCATTTTTTGCACCTTTTTTTCATTTATCTGTACTCTACTAGTGGTCTGATGAAGGTCAAGTACAGAGAAGTTATAACATCCTTAGTCTTAAATGTGATGCTCTAACTTATGAGATGCGCAATGTAGAAGGTTTTACTTAACACTGTGGACACATGATGATTGAGGCTCAGATTGCTGTCAGGTTGTGTTCCCAAATCTCACACCGCTGTATTTGAGCTTGGGAGGCTGCTGTCACTATTATAATTTGCAGGGATTTCCTCTTTGCCAAATTGGATAATAATGCACTTTTTTGCATTTAGTTTTAGTCCATGGCTTTGGCACCAGCCATTTGCCTGTGTTAGTCTTTTTATAATATGTTAACATCATTTGAGGACTCAGTGATTTCACCCAGTTTGAAATCATCAGCAAACTTGGTAAGCCATAGGCCATCTACTTTTGCCTGGACGTCTGAGAAATAGATTCCAAAGAGTAGAGGGCCCAGCACAGGTCCTTGTGGTATGCCACTGGTAACTGGTCTACTGGTAGAGGTGGAATCCCCAACTCTGACAGTATGTGTTCTGTCAGTGAGCCAGTTGGCTGACCATCTACAGACATACGGGTTAATTCCCAGCTGGGAGAGTTTGTCAATGATACCTGAGTGGGAGATTATGTCAAAATCATTGGATAAGTCAAGATAGGTAGTATGTACTGTTTTGCCTTCATCCAGTGCTTTGGTGACATTCTCAAAGAAGTCCAGAACAAAAACAGGAGCTGCTGAGTAGAAACATTGAGTATAACAAGTGAACAAACTAAATAATCATAAACTCCAAGCTACCATGACTTGTAAAGCTCAACTTTAATCAAAAAGATGAGTATTTGACTGGGTCATATGCTTTTCAAATTGTATTTGCTTGTTCTGTTTTACATTAGTCTGATGAAGCAGTATTATTCACTGTGAAACTGCTCACCATTTATATTAAAGTCAAGTTTTACAAGTCATGGCAGTTTGGAGTCTTTTGCTATTTGGTGCATTCTTGAAGAAGTTCAGCAGGTTCAATAAGTATGAGCTACCCTTAACAAAGCTAAACTCAGTCAGGTCAAGAGTCTGAATGTCAACTATTTCCTTGTTGATAAGGTCCATGATGATTCTTTCCATGGCCTTGCAGATAAGGCTGGTTAGGCTTATGGGTTTATAGTTCACAGTGTCGGTTGATAGACCCCCTTTGTGCAAGGGGATTACTGTTGCTGTTCTCCACTCTGCTTAAATAAGCCAGTGCTCAGGCTAAAGTTAAAGACAGTGTGACTTGGTCTTGCTAGGTGTTGTTTTAGAATGTTTAGTAAGCAGACTGGGATGTTATCTGGTCTCACAGAGGCAGTGTTTTCAGCCTTGGAGAGTGCTGATATGGCCTTCTCTTTGGAGATAGTAGCTAGAGGACTGGTGTCAGGTATGCCTTGGGGAATGGCTGGTGGGGACAGGAGGGTGAAGTTTGTGCGAAATCTGGCAGCCAGCAGGTTGGCAATGTCCTCTGGTTCAGTATGACAGGTATAAACTACTATCAGTTTGGTATATACTTGGGCATTTTTTTACATTATGGGTGTAGCTAAAGAATGCCTTATGATTATCTTTAGCTAGGGATGCTATTGTAGCTTTGCAACTAGCTTTAGAGGACTTTACAAGTTAACTTATTTGCTTGCTCAAGCTGTGGAGGGTATTTTTCTTCTGCTGAGTAAGTTCTCTCCTGTTCTTAGACATCACTTTCTTCCTTTTGGTATATATAACCTATTTACACTTGAGATCCACCAGGGCACCCTGGTTTTTTGGTAGGACCTGGATTTTATCTAGTTAGATACAGCCAAGTCTGTGCAGTAGTTTATTTGGTTATACAGGGCATTTGCATACTTCTCTACATATGAGTCATTTTTGGCTATGTTATCAGAGACTTTTAATCTTTTAGTACCATCACCTAGAAGGCTGTAGTTTACTTTGGGGGAAATTTTCAATTTTGTTTTTTTTTATTTTTGCTCCTGTGGGGGTATCAGGTCTGAACATTACTTTGAACAAGACAGCTTTATGGTCTCACCTTACCAGGGAGGGCAAAACACAGGGGGTAGTGCAGTGACCCCCACCATGTTGGGGAGTACTGTAGTGCAGTAACCCCCTCCCCCATGTTGGTGAGTACTAAGTTTAGGACAGTTGAGCCCCATGTGGGAGTGCAGACTAGCTTTTCATAGCATTTGTACTGACAAAGTCCAGGAACCTCAAGGCAAGCATCTGTGTGCTCATGTATGTTGCCCAATCAATGGAAGGATAATTGAAATCTCCAATGACCAAAGTGTGTGGCTGTATAGTGAATGATTCTAGTAAGTCTAGGTAGGTGGTGTTCTTCTTTTAGTTCATTGTTGGGGACCTGCAGCTAGAAATGATGTGGTAGGGTGTTTTACCTATAGTTAGTTGGACCAGAATTGCGATAGAAGGGAAGATAGTGGAACAGGTACATAGGTTCAAGTATCTGGGAGGGGTGTTTGGTTCAAGCATCTGGGAGGGATGGTTGAGGAGAAAGCAAGTCTGAATGAAGACGTCAAAGCTAGAATTAGAAGGGCTGCAGCCATCTGGCAAAGAGTGTCAGATGTAGTCTTTGACAGAAGAATGCCAAAGAAGCTGAAAAGTAAGGTGTACAAGACAGTGGTGCGACCAGTACTACTGTATGGTACAGAAACCTGGGAAGTAAAGGCAGAGCAGATGAAGAAGCTAGAGATGATAGAAATGAAGTGCCTGAGAAGGGTGGTAGGATGCACTCTGTGGGACAGATGAAGAAATGAGGATATAAGAGCAGAAGCCAAAGTAGTTCCAATTGCAGAAAAGATCAAAGAGAACAGATTAACGTGGTTTGGGCACATGTGCAAAAAATCAGAAGACAATCTGGTGAAGAAGATTTGGGACAGACAAGAAAAAGGTAAGAGGAAATGAGGATGTCCAGTAAAGAGGTGGATTTAATGTGTGAAAGAAGATCTGTGACAGTCAGGCATGAACGTCGAAGAAGGCAGTAGCGTGGCATTGAATCGAGAGAGATAGCAACAGTTAAAAAGATTTCCCGACCCCATGTAGAAAATGGAAAAAAGGAGGCTGATGATGATGATGAGTTGGACCAGGAGTAGCTCAAGATAGTTATACCATTTAACCAATCTTGTGGTGTATTTGGCTTTAATGAAGATGGATATACCTCCACCTCTGGTTCTTTTACACTCATTTTAGGATCTGAATGTGTGGAAGGCACTGTAACCTTGCACAGCTGGGTTACCCTCTGCGGCCTTGAACCATGTTACAGTGACTGTACAGACATCAGCATCTTCCAAGGTGAGGAGTGCTTCCAGGGAGTGTAGTTTCTTGTTTAGTCTCCTAGCATTAAGCAGTATAACCCTGAGTTTGACTTGGGTGGAATTTTTATGTCTGAAAATTTGTTGTTTTGACATTGCCTAAAAAAGGAGGCAAGCACTTTTGCCAGTATTAGAAAGCCTAGAGGAGACAGGTGAAGACCATCTCTGGTAAAGCAGTGTGATCTGTCAACCCCCCTAGACTGACACCAGAAGCTAAGTCAATTAATGAAGTCAATCATTTTTTGTCTATATTGTGGCGTCATCATGGGTGAAGGTAGAATGCTGCTTAGGGCTAGGGACATACCTGCCTGGGACACATAATCTAACAGTTTAGTCATGTCTCTATTCATATAAAGAGTTAAGTTTTGAGTCATTCAACCCAACATGTACCATGACAGAGTCATAACGGTAATTGTTGTTGAGTGACTTGAGTGTATGCGTGATTTGATTAATCTTGTCACCTGATAGGCAGCTGACAGTAACCTTTTCCTTCTCCAGCCTGGTAAGGGGGATATCTGTTTGTCTCACTATGAAGTTGCTTGCTTATGACCAGGACATTTGGTTTTGAAGTGTTTTGCCTTACAGGATTATTTGCTGAGACACTGATGTGGTTGACCTATTATGTGTAGTGGATTATATTTGCTTTTCAGTGTGAGCAAGTACTTTGCACTTAGGAGGTCTATGATCCTTTGGTAGGCTTCTATTGACTACGTCCATGTATATGTGTTTATGTGTTGTGACTTTGTTTTGTGTGACAGGTGATGTGTGTGTGCTGACAACTTGTTTGATGTCTAGTTTGTTGTTATGTCAGAGAACTGTTACCAAAGTCATAGCATAATTACATCTCTCATATATTGTATTTGTTTTAGGAATAAGTGGTTGTCAGTATACGAGGCAATTATTACATTGCCTCAGGATGCCCATGTTAATTAGGCTGGCCAGAGAAATGGTTGGAAACTTACCATCCATTATGGCAGGTTTTACCATAACGGCTACTGAGGAGTGGGCTAGTTCAGCCAGATTTTACTCTAGGATTAACAAAATGGCTTAATATATTGAAGGCTAGGAATGAAAACTATGGCAAAATGTATTGGTGTACAAATGAGTTTCCTGCAATGCAGCAGGGAAGCTTGGGGGGGTTCAATAACAGATGTCTAAGAGAAAATTTCTTTCAAGGCACTTGCATCTATACAGGGCACTGCTGAACATCGTGGCATGGTGAGCAGCTATGCACAAATGTTAGGCTTAAATACAGGTGAAATTAAACACTTTTAAACTAAACTGCCAATGGGAAAGCACACATTGATCTTTCCTCCAGTAATCTACAGCTCAGATGAGGCTCAGACTACACACTTCTGCCATAAGGGTGCAGGTAGGGCCCTTCTAATGTAAGATGGCTGAAAGAGTGCTCAAGTGTACCAATACAGTCCAGATTCAGCAGATCTGAATCTAGCAACTACTATGTACTAGCTACTTAAGGCAACAGGACAGCATTTCTAAAGCGCAGAAAAAGTACATTAAAAATCAGCAAAATGAGGCAGCAAAACAAAATATACAGTCAGCAAAGTGCAAAGAAAACTCAAAAACTTTAAAATCTGCACTTAAAGTTACATTTTAGTCGAATTTGATCGAAAGTTTGCTTGTTTGTTTGCTTAATTTAACTGTGGAGGCTGCCCACTAAAGTGTGCTAGCCTGTGTAACTAATTTATCACTGTTTCTGCATTTTCTGTGTGTTTCTACCAAAAAAACAAAAAAATAATCCTTGTTTTCCTGCCTTCCTCGACTAGTTTAGACCAGTTTACAGGCATTGCTGTATTCTGGGCTGTGGTGTAGTGCCTGTGTTGTCCATTACCTTAATTGGATAGAAGGAAGTTTCTTTGCTCACCAGTGGGAGTGGGGAGCCTTGAGCAGCCTTCCTGTCCTTGGGGGAAGTGACCTCAGCAAAAGAAGCTGTAGTAATTGGTTGTTTGGGACCATTTCCAGCTCTTTTGTAGTTCACTGTTTAAAATCCGCGTTTGCACGGCATAACAAGATTAAACTTTTTCTGGCTCCGCCAAGTCTGTTCTTCAAATTTTCCCTTAAGGAAGCTCTACTCTTAGTATAACCAGACTACTCACTGTATTATAAGCCTAGCACTTGTTCTCAATACTTCTCTACTAAGTAAGCACTCTCGTACTAAGTAAAGCACTACATCTACTTACCACCCCTGTGAATACCCACTTCCCTTAAAGGTATACCACTCCCTTATACTGTTCTAGCATGTCGAGTGGTAGATTACTGGTGTCGTCTCCAGTTCAGCTGGTCAATCTGGGCATCTTGAGACAATGCTACAATTGTCTCATGTACACAGACTACCCTCTCCTCCTCCCAACAAACACAAATACATGTGAGAGATGCAACTATATAGCCAAACTGGAGGCTGAACTCTCTCAACTCAGGGCTGGCATGACCAGACAGGAGGAGATGGCAACCACACACACAACAATCCCAGTCCCACATAGACCTACCACAACTGCAAACCAAACACATAAAAACACAAAGACATACTCGGAGGCTCTAATAAAAAACTTACCAAAACAACAGAGGCTCCCAAAGCAGACATCCAAAAATCCACCACCTCACAACAAAACACATGCAACACATACTTCAATAAATCAGTGTGTCGACCAATCGCAGCCCTTAAGGCCAAACACCTTGCCTGATACACTAGTAATAGGTGACTCCATAGTCAGACACACTGATGTCCCACTGACCAGGCTGAACAAGGAGAGGGTGACTGTGAGCTGTCGATCGGGAGCTAGGATCCGCCACATGTCACACGCACTCAGGTCACTCCAAAGCAAGTACAAATATGACTCTGTCATTGTCCATGCTGGTGTGAATGACCTGAGACGTACCTCCCTGGACTACATGAAAAGAGACATAGAGGAGCTCTCCAATTATGTAGCCCAGGCTGGTATGACCCTGACCCTGAGCAGCATCTTGCCCTTACTAAGAATGATACCACAATACAAAGACAAGATGATCAGCTTTAAAAATTGGCTCAAGTACTGGTGTCATTCTAAGGAGATCCAATGTCTGTCTGCCTGGGATGATATGTTGGACAAGCCACGCTGCTTCGCAAGGGATGGCTTACACCTGTCACCACTGGGCTTCCGGATATTGGCTAAGGCTCTTGCCACCCCCATAGTGCCTTTTTAGGCAAGGCTCAAAAGACAAACCCACCTCCTTAGAAAACAAAAATGGAAAAAAACTAAGGGTAATGCTGCTCAATGCCAGAAGTCTAAATCTCAAGATGCAGGCACTTGATGCACTCCTCAGCATGGAGAACATCGACGTCTGTGCAGTAACTGAAACCTGGTTCAAGGCTCCTGAGAGCACCCCAGCACTACCAGGCTATACCTCGTATCATGCTTTTTGGCCCCAAAACCCAGGCCGAACCACAAAGGGAGGGGGAGTGTCCATATTCATAAAGGACACCCACACCTCCAGGTTAGTAGCAACACATGAAGCATCAGAGACCATACAGGTGCAACTAACCATAGGCAAAACTGCTATACAACTGGTAGCATGTTACAGACCACCCTCCCAATCTCAGGAACCCCACTCAGCCTTCCTGAAGACATTGGAGGATATGAATGTATCACAAAATACCATCATACTGGGAGACTTCAACTACCCAAACATAGATTGGGTACATTATTCTAGCCCTAATACCCTAGCCCAAAGGTTCCTGGAGTTCATAAATTCAAATGCACTGGAACAACTAGTCACCTCTCCCACTAGGGGAAATAATATACTAGACCTGATCATCACAAACATGGGGACAAAATGCTCCACACCGGAAGTATACCCCTCACTAGTGAGATCTGACCACAAACTAATCACCCTGGATATACATATCCCACCTCTACCCCCAGCACAAAAGACCACAGTGAAAAACTTCTCAAAAGCAGACTTCACTCTTCTTAAGACTGAGATGGTATCCTTTAAGCCCACTGTGCCAGTGGATACCACATCCCACAATGCCGAATCCTTCATAAATGCTTTCTATGGACATCTCCAAGAATGCATGGATCATGCAATCCCAAACAAATCCAAGTCCCTCTCCACCAAATGTAAGCGTCCTGTCTGGTGGACCTCAGCCATAAACAAATTGTATAACAAAAGAAGGTAGCTACTGCACGTCAGAGCGAAATCCCATGAAGGGAAGACATCTCTGATCAACATTAGCAGAAAACTACGTTCTCTCATAAAAACATCCAAGGCAAACTTTGAGAGAAAAATCGCTAAGGACACTAAAGATAACCACAAAGCCTTCTTCAGCTATGTGAGAAACCTGGGTGGAAACCCTCAGATATGCTCAGAGTTGGTTCACAACAACAAAAAATACACTGAACCCACAGATATTGCTAACATTCTGGCTGACAGGTTCAGTGCAAATTTCTCGCCTCCTTCACCCCCAAAAGAAGAAATACTTATCCCAGCTGAATGTAATCTCCCTGTCATCTCAGATGTCCAAGTGAGAACCGCCCTAAACAAAGCAAAAAACACAGCATCAATGGGACCTGACGGTATCCCGGGTTGCGTGTTACGTGAACTCCAAGAGGAGCTAAACCCACACATAAAAATGCTATTTAACCTTAGCCTTATTTCGGGATATGTACCTGAACACTGGCGTACAGCAACAGTGGTCCCACTCCAAAAGGGGGGTGCCTCTACAAACCCCAGAAACTACCGCCCCATAAGCTTGACTAGCCTGGTCTGCAAAGCTATGGAAAGAATCATTATGGAACTCATAAACGGAGACATAGGGAACCTACAGACGCTTGACCCCACCCAGTTCGGCTTTGTAAAGGGCAGATCCTGCCTTTTAAACCTGGTTGACTTTTTTGAAACAGTCACTAGAGCCATTGATGAGGGCAAAGCAGTCCATACAGCATACCTGGACTTGGCTAAGGCCTTCGACACAATACCCCACTCAGGCATCATAGATAAGCTAAACAGCTTAAAAGTAAACCCTTATGTCACTAGATGGGTTACAAACTGGCTAAAGGACAGAACCCATAAAGTTAAAATCGCTGGAGCAATGTCAGACTCAAAGCCAGTCACAAGTGGTGTCCCACAGGGATCTGTCCTGGGACCCCTCTTGTTCGGCATTTATTTCTCAGATGTTAAAGCAAACATGGGGGGGCTGTGGCTGACAAAGTTCGCAGATGACTGCAAACTAGGCGCCATAGTCGATACACGAGCAGATACACACATCCTACAAAAAGGCCTCACTGAAATGGACAACTGGTGCCGTAGTCATGGCCTTAAACTAAATGCCAAAAAATGTATAGTCATCCCTTTTGGAAAAAACAAAGTACCCACAAATTATCACATAGACAGCAACCCACTGAGTACGGAAAAAGTAATCAGAGACCTAGGGACCCAAGTAGACAGCGACCTCTCATTTGACACCCACGTTGCCAAAGTGGTTAGAAAAACATTCTACCTTGCACACCTCATCATGAAGGGTTTCACATCCAGATCCAAGGATGTCATTGTACCCCTATATTCCTCCCTCATCAGACCCATGATTGAGTACAATGCCCCATTTGGTATGTACCTCACCCGGCACTTGCAACAGCTGGAGAGACCACAAAAGTACCTCACCAAAAGGATCAAGGGTCTCCAAAATATGTCTTATTCTGCCAGACTAAAGAAACTTCAGCTCTATTCAGTAGCATACCGCCTGCTCAGAGGTGATCTCTGCCTGACGTACAAGGCCATGTCCAATCAGGATCTGATGGACATGCTCCACTTCAAAAAATCCAAATCCATCAGTACCACGAGAGCTAAAGACTTAAACCTCGGCACAAGTATGAATAGGACATGCTGGAGGGATAGATTCATAACCCAAAGGCTTCCCATGCTTTGGAACAGGATCCCAGTTCGTATTAGGCAGAGCCCCTCACTGACTCTCTTCAAGAGAAATCTTGATGAGTGGATGGGAGATCGTAAGTTTACCCCAGGGGTCACATCTGTGTCACTGCTAGACAGGGGCACAGTAAACTAATTCTATTATATAAGGGGACCTTCACTGTGTCACTACTAGAGAGGCACAGTATTCTAGATTTATTCTCTACATTTTTGTACCATTTCATGGGGTGGCAAAAGCCACATCACTATGGCTAGGCTTACAAATGCCCCAGGGCGGATAGCCTAGTACTATACTATGAAACTATGAAACTATGAAAAAGTACTTTTTTTTTCAGTTTTAGCAGTGGAAGCTTTAGATTTCAGCAGAATCTCCCTTGGCCCCTGGTGAAAGTCAACAAAGGCTGAGCAGCTCCGGTTAGATGACATGCAGTGGTACTGCCCTCTGCACAAACTGTCAACTCGTCATGCAGCTGTGAACAATGGGACACTATGGAGTGCGCTTCCTACGGAAGATGTTAAACTGGAGAGGTTTGCTTTTATACAAGGCATGGGGAAATCATGTTTGCAGGATGAAAGACTTTTACACATTTAATCCCATAGAATAATCAGATAAAAACACAATAAACTTTCCACCAGCAGTTTCCAACTTGGATGGGTAGAATTAAGCTCTTGTCCCACCAAAGTGCAAAATAACCCTCTTAATGTAAAACAAACTGGTTTTGAGCTCAAGTGCAGTAATAAGTGCTTTACGACAAAAGTCAGAATTCCTCCAGTATCAGGAATCCTTGGAAATAAGTTCAATAACCCTGAGAAATGTTCAACAAAATACAGATAAAAGTGTGCAGTGTAAGAGAACAGCAATACAGAAAAAGACTTTACAAAACTTAGAAATATTTTGGCAGACTCAGGGGAACTTTGGAAAACTCAGAACAACCTTTGCAGTACCAAAGGAGGTTAAGAAATATTAGAATACTGTTAAAACAACCTACAAGCAGTACAGTAATAAATAGATGGCATTTCTTTAACAAGTGCCGGCTGAAAAACAGTGATAAATTCAACCAAATCAATAAATGCATCACAGAACTGTTAAATAGCACTGAGACAGAGCAAGTGCAAAAAAATGCTTATATTAGCTTTGTAGGTCCTGATGGTTTTAGAAGCAATCCAAGTCTTGTGGTCACAGGTGTAGAAGCTGGGCACAGGGAATCTCTGAATAACTATGTAGGCTAAAGATACTAAACATGAAAATTAGCTACTGTTTTTATTTTAAGGTGCTGCTTCTTTGTAACTCAAAAGTGCAACTTGCTCACATCTTGATAATACAGCAGCCTGTGCGCTCAGGGCTACAAACTCAATATGCCCACGCAGTATAATAACCAGAGATATTTTGTTAAAACTCTACACTTTTTGGATTGGAATACTTGACTCTGAGCCCAAGAAACATGCATGTTGGTGTTAGTAGATGACACCTACTGTTGATACCTCACTGACAAATGCTGATATAAAAATATAAAATTGCAGGTTTTAAACTACAAATATTCTTAACAAGGGGTGTTGTGTGTTTCTTATTTTATTTCATTTTTTTTTACAATTTAACCAATAATGACTTTGAACACTTGACTGAATAGCTTCAGTAAACGAAGGATGACATACACAGGGTATTTGAACCCCACTATACCTTTAAGAAAACCTTTAAGAGAAAGTAAACAGGGGTGTGAGTCATAGCACCATGGCTAGATTTGCACCAAGAAGTAAAGAGTTGAATTAAATTCTCATCTGCATCTCTGGGTATGTCTCTTTTCAAGTGTTATGAACTGTAATTCCGACCCTACCCTTTTTGTAGATCTGACACAATGACATCCAGTGTTCTACATCAATACTAAGAATTAAACAGCAGCACCAAAGACCAGTGCAGCAAAATTCAAATTGAATGCAGTGAAACAAACAAAAAAAATGATGCAAGACTTTAGAGAAGAAATGACAGAAACAGTTACAGGTTACAAATGTCAATAAATACATACATAATACTGAAAGTGAAGAATTCACATCAGTATATTTTGACTGTTTATAGTCAGTTGATCAGTCAAACAAGCTTGGATCACCATTGCTATAGCATAACAGCTCAAACTGTGAACTGCTTATTTTACCTCTACTTAAGACACGTACAGTCAAGAATCTACTGCTTATGTGCATGTATTCTTACTAAGTGACCAAGTATTGCAGTTTCCTGAAAAAGAACAGGTGATATTTACACTGTTTGCCAGTGAACACTCTTTATCTGAGGTGCTATGACCTTGGAGTGAGTTGAAAATATATCTAGAGAAATGTCCTAGTATTTTGAAAGATACAATTGATTTTTTTTCAATAATTTTTATTTTTGTTTTACATTTGCAAAAACCATAACCATTCCATATTTACAAAATGACCATATGTGCATGTTATACATTGTGGATAAAGTAGAAACATGTAGGTCATACAACATACCTAATTACAATATATACAAAGATGCTTTCCCAATTAATTTCGTTAGCCTAAAAACAGCACACACAAAAATGAGTCTACGTCCATAGTTAAGCTGTGTACTTGTGGGAATACTTCCAGTTCATTTTAGATATGGTGTACCTGATGCTTTATGCTAATAAGATGTTATAGGACTGTTCCCAGATTGCTCAGGCTTTCATATTTTTGTTTCTTTTGTCCAATACTATTTTATGTGCTAATAGATGTTTAATAGCAGATTTCTTGAAATCCTCCCATGAGATACTTACAGGATCTAACCATGTGTGAGCTATATATAGCTTAATTAATAAGAAAATTGTTATAAGAGGGTTAGCTTGTTTTCCTGAGATGTTGGCTGGGAGGATGGGTAAAAGAGTAAATTCCCATGTTAGTGTTGATGCCTGGTACCCCATTTTTCACAGTTGTAACTTAAGGGAATTCCAAAGCTTGAAAACACATTTACAACTCCAGAATATATGTATTAGGTCTGCAATCTGGTCTTTACAGTGTGGACAGTATGGGGACTTAGTTGCACTGAATTTGTGAAGAATTGCTGTGGTGAAATAAGCATTATTATTAATCATGAGTTACGTGTAACAGAGTTTTTTAAGTGGAATAGTTTTCAATGTTAAGTTGATTGCCTTTTCTATTTGCTGGTCATCCATATCAGGTTTTAATTTTCTCCAATAATTAGAGAAGAGAAGGTCTTTCTGGAATTTGATTTCCCCTATCATTTTGTATGAGTTTGTTATTGTTTTCCTTGACATTAACATAGTCTTCCAAAGTAGGGTACAGTTTTCAATGTCACTTTTGAGTATGGTAAGGTTTTGGAGGTAACTGGAACACACCTCTTTGATTTGTCTTA
The DNA here is from genome assembly GCF_019279795.1 of Protopterus annectens. Classification (NCBI taxonomy): domain Eukaryota; kingdom Metazoa; phylum Chordata; order Ceratodontiformes; family Protopteridae; genus Protopterus; species Protopterus annectens. Next base: position 547,794,136 of record NC_056737.1, read on the forward strand.
AAATTATTATATATGCTTTAGGTAAGTTTAGATTACTTCTTAATTCATGAATTGTGCTATTGAGGAATGGGTAGATATCTTGGATCTCTTATGCTTTAACTAAGGGAAGGAGTCTAGGTTTAGCATCTTGTTATTTATTTTTAAGTTAGGATTTTTATGGAGGGGTTGTAGTATTAACATAGCTTGTCCAAGGTTTATGGAGTGAAACAGTTTTTGTGTTATATTTATAGAATGTTTTAGCAGCTCTATTATGTTATAGGCTTGTAAATCTTTTTTATTTAAGAAGGGAAGTGCTTTGGGATTGATGTCTAGTGTTTTTATATGCCTATAGTATATAGTTACCCAGGCCGGTGAACCAATTTTTGCCGAGGGGTCATACTCTGCTATTTTCAGTATTCTATTAGTGTTGATAATAGAGTAGTAGGTTTTGAAATCTGGCAAGATCAGACCCCCCTTTGTTCTTGGAAAGTATTAGTTTTTGATAGGAGATTCTGGTCTTTTTAGGTTCTCATACAAATTCTGCTAGAAAGGTATGAATTTGTGTGAAGAATTTATTATGTATAGCTATCTGAGATGTCATAAATAGATATATTAATTTAGGTAGTATGTTCATTTTCATTATTGATACTTTAGACAGAAACTGTAGCTTAAGGTTATTCCATCTTGTACAATCTTGTGTTATGTTTTGCCATTTAAGAGTTACGTTATGTTGGTAGAATTTCTTGTTATTCTGAAAGGAAGTAATCCCCAGGTATTTGGTTTCATCTTTTATTTTTATTTTGTCTAAGATAGGTATTAGGGAGATGAGTCTAGGTGGCCTTAAGGGGAACATATTAGTTTTATTAAGGTTTAACTTGTAGTTAGACATGTATGAGAATTGTTCAATTGTGTTGATTATTTTGGTCATGTCTGAGCTTGGTGTAGTAAAGTATATGTTTAAATTGTCTGCAAATGCTGAAACATAGACTTTGAAGTTATGTATTGAGGGAGGATTATGATATGTATTTTGTTTAATATATAGGAATAGGGGTTCAAGGTATAGGTTGAAAAGAAAGGGTGATAGCGGGCAGCCTTGTCTTGTTCCATTTTTTATTGAAATTCTGTTTGACCATTTTTGTTTATATATAGGGATGTATATGGATTACTATAGAGAATTTGAATGATCTGTATAAAATTTTTAGGTATGTCAAAGTGAGGTAACATTTGCAGCATGAATTCAAGATTGACCCTATCAAAAGCCTTGCGGGCATCTACTACTGTGAAGATGTTAGTATTTCTCAGATTTGCAAAGGATATTAACGCTTCTAATGTTAGCGTATTGTCATTGGTCTGTCTACGTGGTGTAAAGCCAGATTGTTCTGGACAAATGATTTTCTCTATCAGATTTTTAACTCTATTTGCGAGTATTGAGGTCAGGATCTTGGTGTCTATATTTAGAAGAGAGATGGGTCTATAGCTATCTGGATTTTTAGGGTCTGCTTGGTCTTTTAATATAAAAATAGTTTTAGAGGCGTTAAAGTGAATATCATGTATGGTGTTATTTATTATATAGTTCAGCACGTGGTATAATAATTTGGCAACTAGTGGACTGAAGGATTTATAAAATTCTGAGGTAAGACCATCCAGTCCTGGGGCCTTGTGTGGTTTTAGATGTTTAATTGTTGTGGTTATCTCGTTAATAGAAATGGGCTCCGCTAGTTTTTTTTTTTGTTGATCTAAATCTAGTTTAGGGAATTTTAGTTTTTGAAGAAAAAGATCCCTATCTTCCTTCGAGGCTTATAGAATTTGTTCTCCATATGTTTGAGTATATATTTGTTCAAATACTTTGATAATTTCCTTATTTCTTGTGTAGTTTTTCCCTCGGTAACTTACTTCTGCTATAATTGAGGTGGATTCTTGTTGAGCGATAATTCTGGCCGATGCTCTGGAAGGAATTTGGGCTTCTTCTGTGTAATTAACCAACTGTCTTGTCTCATAAAAAGATACATTTCTGTTCTCGAACATATATAGGTCTTTTTGTAGTTTTAGGAACAACAGATTTTTTGTGTAAGTTGAAAGAGTGGTATGTCAAACATTGAGAGATAGATTATGTTTTTGTTACATTGGACATTATGTCCCTATTTACAGTAATACCAAACAGATATGGAATAGATGCTATACAAGACTATCTAAGTGTGGAAGCAGGCCTACAGGCCAGATACATAGAAACTGTTTGTATACTATTGGAATTAGTACAAACTAAAATGATTTTCTTGTTTGACAATGGACCTTACTTGCAGCTGGTAGGTGTGGCCATGGGTACTCCCATGGCAAACACTTATGCTAATTTAGTACTATATGAATGGGAGAAGAAATTCATTTATAGTAAACAAAATGCTTTGAATAGTAATGTTATATTTTACCAAAGGTTTGTAGATTACTGCTTTCTTGTTTGGAAAAGTACATTACAAGAGTTAAATACATATATAGCTTATCGTAACTCTACTACCAGCTTTCTAAAGTTTAAAATGGAGAGTTCAAATGAAAAGATAGTTTTCTTAGATGTAGAGATAAGAAAAATAGAAGGAAGAATAGAAACTAGGGTACATAAGAAAGATGTTCAAGTAAACTGTTATGTAAATAGGCATAGTATGCAAGCACCTCATGTATTCACAGGGGTACTAAGAGTACAGTTGACTAGATTAAGTAGACTTAAAGAAGATGAGATTTTTAGACAACAGGCAGAAGATATGATGCAAGAATTTTATGATAGTGGATATGATTTAGGAAAGGTGAAAGTGGTTTATAAGGAAGTCTGTGATCAAAGACATAGTATTAAACCCATATTTTTGGTTACTAATGTTAATGTACTATTAACACAGAAGAACAAAAATGATAAAACAAGGTATTTAACTACTTATAATATAAAAACTGCTGAAGTAAAGAAAATCATAGAAAGAAATTGGACAATTTTGATGGCAATGCCTGAGTTACAACAAATGTGTGGTGATATACCACTTTTTGTCTACATAAATCAAAATAATTTAAAGAGAAGGTTGTGCTACAAGGACATTAAACAAACTGGCAGCATAAAAAATGTTTTTAGTAAACCAGGTACTACAAAATGTCTAAACTGCAGTTGTTGTATGGATATTTATAAAGAGAATAACATTTTTAAACACCCCACAAGTAATAAAGAATATGTTTGATTGTTCAGCAAATTGTAATACTACTGATGTTGTTCACTTAGCTACTTGTACTTCATGTTCATCATTCTATGTCAGAAAAACTATAAGGACATTAAGAGAACGTATAGTTGAACATAAGTCTGATATTAGAAGAAACATTAAAACTAATGCAGTAAGTAAACACATTTCTGAAAAAGGTCAAGAACATCAATTTAAATTCAGAGTTATAAATGTAGTATATGTTAATAATATGGGGAGGTAACATTAACAATATTGTTGAACTTAAAGAGTATGAATGGATAGTTAGGTTACAGGCAGATTCTTTAGCTGGTTTAAATAATGCTATTATCTTGAAGCCCATTTTAGTAAAAATACAGTCAGAAAATTTAGTTTTGTGTACATGTTTATATATATGTGTATGATATGTGCATATACATTTATATATGAATATTTAATGATTTTATATAACCTTTTTACATATACATATACATTGTTACAAAGTGTATATTGTAATATGTGGTGGGGGGCATCATTATTATTCTGTGATAGGCTGGCTGTAATCATGTGTTTTTTAAGAACTCCTATATAAATGTTGCATTTTTTACTTTCATGATAGTAGCACTGAGGAAGGGTGTTTGTGACCTGAAAGCTTTGCAATAAACATTGTTTTTTTGTCTTTTGGCATTGGATTCTTGAGTCTGAATTCTACTGCTGCTTCGTCACTCCATTTATTGCAGTACAGACTGTTTTTGTGACCTTGGAGTGAGAACAGTATTTCTTGGGGGGGGTGGCGGCTTGACATCTAAGTGGAGGGGTGCATAAGAGATTGCAACTACAGAATACATTTCTTTTTTTTTTTTATGCATATGCATGTACTATTCAAAAGCCACCTATACAAGATGTTATTGACTACACAACTCATATAATAAGAGGTATTTTTGCCAAGGTGCTGTGTTTTGAGCTTTAGTGATTTCAGAAGATGTAGTACAACTGTGCTTTGATTATTCTTATCATCAATCCTCAAACATTTTTTCCCACTTTACACATGGCGTCAGGGTGCCACTTCAACAGTAACAATTAGCTCATGCAAAGGTTTATACCACCAGGTGGCTAGCCCAGCCATGGTAGTTCATCCGTATCACTCACTCACACACACACTCACACCTATGGCCAATTTAGAGTGTCCAATCCACCTACTGCATGTCTTTGGAATATGGGAGAAAACTGGAGCACCCTGAGGAAACACAATGACAGGGAGGACATGCAGACTCTGCACAGAAGGCACTCCAGCTGAGAACTGAAATGGAGAACCTCTTGTTGTGAGGTGACAATGCTAACTGTTGCACTACCATGGACATGTGCTTTGATTATTAGCATACAGAATTCTTAAATTAAGGAAATTTACTTCATTGTGGGTTTTAAATGCCAGTGTTATGGTTTCTAAAAAGGAACTCAAAATATTTATTAGAAAATTAAAGTAGAAATAGTCATTTAAAAATAGGATATTTTCCAAAGATCATCTATACAACTCTGATGCATTTGAACTGGTCTTCCATACAATAAAAACAGATGTGGGAAAGATACATTATCTCAGTCTTCTCCATGCATATCTTCCTATATATATATATATATATATATATATATATATATATATATATATATATATATACATGGAGAGAGAGAGAGAGAGATGCATATATGTATATATATATATATATATATATATATATATATATATATATATATATATACATATAGATATATCTGTGTGTGTGTGTGTGTGTGTGTGTGTGTGTGTGTGTGTGTGTGTGTGTGTGTGCATATATATATATAATTACAAATGTATATAGATAGCTATATAGATATGTATATATCTACATAGATGTAGATATAGATGTATACAAAGCTATATCTATCTATGGTTCTACGCCATCTGGCTGAAAAAAAAAAAAAAAAAAACATGAAATGTCTAAAACACAAAATTTTGAAAATGGAATTCATCCTCTCCCCATTGTTGTGTAGCCCAGAAAATGGTATATATAATTAGCAGGGGGTGTGTGGGATGCAGGGGG
>NC_056737.1:547804374-547871874 GCF_019279795.1 Protopterus annectens
TCACAACTTTGATTCCCATATTAACTTAACCATCAAGTCAGTCAATAGGAAACTTGGATCTCTCTATAGGCTTAAGCCCTACCTTACAACCTTAGCCAGAAGTACGTTAGTACAAACACACCTGCTCTCTACCCTTCTTTATGCCTCACCAATTTTTACAAACTTATCTAAATCCAATTTCAATAAACTCGCAACAGCATATAACAATATAGCCAGATTTGCAACAGGAGCCCCTTTTCGTACCCATCATTGCTCTAATCTTAAACAACTAGGCTGGCTAGAACTTCATAATCAAATTCTACTACAGCAACTAACCATCGCCCACAAAGTCTTCTATCAACCTGCTAATACTACTATACTTAGCTCTCTTATTACTCCTTATAAAAACATCTCTTCCTGACGCTCTGCCACCAAGCTTCTAGCGGACTCCTATAAATCCAACAACAAAGCTGGGAACAGTTTGTTCGCCAACTGTATTGCACCTGCCTGGAACAAGCTTCCAAGTGAAATTACTGCAATTACCTCTTTAAATACTTTCAAGAAGCATCTTAAAACTTTGCTTAATTCCCTATGGTTCTGCCCTTATACTAACCCTGACTAAACTTTTTTTTCTCTCCACTACCATTTCCTTGACCTTCTAATCTTCACTTGCTTTCTACAGTTGTTTTGTTATTATATTCTCTAATGATCAATTTTACTGAGAGTGGGAAAAAAAAAAAAAAAACACCAATTTGTACTTCTTTATTTTGCTTAAGAATTTCATTATATACAACTGCACAATTGTAAATATTTCCTTATGTATAACAAGTGATGTATCTACTGTCTGTTTGTGGAGCTTTTCTCCCCGGGCCTCTACTGAAAATGGACATATATCCAGCTAGACTAGCCCGGTCAACAAATGTAAAATAAAATAAAATAATAAATAAAAAATGTATATATATATATATATATATATATATATATATATATATATTTATATATATATATATATATATATATATATATATATATATATATATATATATATATATATATATACACACACACACACACACACACACACACACACACACACACACACACACACACACACACTCGCACACATACATACATACATACATATATTAATGTATAAATACTTATAGATATATATATAAAGATAGTATATAGAGGGTGCACAGCATATCAAACAGCCATTATTCCTACAGGTGCCACCTTTTCAAATGGCCAGTGTCTGATTATTTCCTATAAATGAGAATTATTCCATGAAACTTATACCCACACACAATGCAAAGGACATGACACCACATGCAATTTGCATACATAGAAATGTTTATTTGTGTAGTATTTCAGTTGTTTATGCCATTTCTTGTAGCATTTAGGTGTTTGAAATTCGTAACTGATTAATGCAACTCTCAAAGAAAACATATGATACAGTAATCTGCCAAACATAATATACATTGCTGTCTAAGCTAAAGCCTTCAAGTAGTACAACAGTAGAAAACACACTTGCGTTGAAGATAAGAATCAATCAACACTTAATTACAGATATAGTTCAACAGCCTCCATTTACACTCTGTACTCAACCACTAGGAGAAAAAATATCAGTTGTCACAATGTAAATGTATCTGTTATATAACAATGCTTAACTTAAAACATCAGTATCACACTGACAAACAGAACTATGTATAAGACAGTAAGCTCTAGCCCACTGCTGTTCCCATGGTGAAACATATGAAAATATATAGCCATATACCTTAATGCTTCTTATTACTGATATCCTTCACATGTTCCAACAGCCTAGGTTAAAAACATTTCCTACCCCTCCCCCATAAAATGTCTTACAAGGCCATATAACAGTGTTCTCCATACACTGACCTACAGACTGTACAGGGTCATACATGTTTTGTCCAGCTGTAGGTCTCATATATATGGACCATACCCCACAATTTGTGTGGGATTCTACAGCATCACTGGAATGATAGCAGAAATGTCAGCACTAAATACACCATTACCTATCGGCCTCTTACTGCATGACATCTAGACAAAGTCTGGTATATAGGTGGAGGACAGAGGCTGAACCACAGGGCCATACTTGAAATATTGCTTTTATACACTGTGAAAGTTGCTTGTGTTACAGGATTGGTTGCAACATACCCTTACTCAGGAATATGAAGTGAGAAACACAAATGGATGTTGCCATGTACTGATAGCAATCAACGGTGAGTATCCCACTGATATGTCAGGGACAAGACCTGTGTGGGGAACAGACAAAACATAACAGCCAAACCTCTGACCATCATGTGGATAGGTGCAGAGTTGAGAGATATGCAGACACACTGCATTCCATGCAAAACTAACATGTACACACAAACCCTGTAAAACTAGCAGTATTCAATGCATATAACAGCAATACTCACACACTGTCCCTAGGTCTGGAACCTTATACAAACATGTACTTGGCCTGTGTCCACAAGTCCTGTTGTAAGAGGTATTTATACCTGCTGTCTGTAACACCGCTGCTCACACACAGGAAGGATATCTTCCGAAAAGGAAAGGTAAAGGGACAATGCCCACATGATGTAGTCATTTATAGTAGTGAGTTGCAATGCCATTGGCTGTTGGAAGAACTACACAGCTGCCTGCATGCAATTAGCAAGTGGGGAACACCAATTGGTGCAGAGGCCATCACCTGACCATGAGCATCACCCACAAAAGCCATGCTGCAACCTATTCAAACCAGCTCAATCCCTGTAGTGGAGAGAGAGAGAGCAAGAAAAACACAAATAATCCTAAAAAACCACAAATAATACCAAAAAGAACAAACCAAACAAGGAAGACATCCTCAAATGCAACACAGAAAAAAGCATACTAATAAAACAGGCATGTGAAGCATGTCAGCATGTAATTGAATGTAGTACTTGGTCTGTAATAATAGGTTCATAGGTTCATACTAGGCTATCTGCCCTAGGGCATTTATAAGCCTAGCCAGAGTGTGTTTGGCTTTCGCCACCCATTTTAAATGAATTTTGCTATGCCCTTTTTTGAGGTTAGTATACTGTGCCTCTGTCTAACAGTGACACAGAAGTGATACCCGGGGTAAACCTACTATCTCCCATCCACTCATCAAGATTCCTCTTGAAGAGAGTCAATGAGGGACTCTGCCTAACCTGGACTGGGATTTTATTCCAGAGTGAAGGGAGCCTCTGGGTTATGAATCTGTCCCTCCAGCATGTCCAATTTATTTCACTGCTGAGGTTCAAGTCTCTCAAGCGCGTAGCTCGATGGGATTTGGATTTTCTGAGGTGCAGCATGTCCATTAATTCCGGGCTGGACATGGCTTTATATGTCAGGCACAGATCGCCTCTGAGCAGGCGGTATGCCACTGAGTAGAGCTGGAATTTCTTTAACCGGGCAGCATATGGCATCTGTTTGAGCCCTTTGATCCTCTTGGTGAGGTACTTTTGGGGTCTTTCCAGTTGCTGCAGGTGTCTGGTAAGGTACATCCCAAAAGGGGCATTGTATTCAATTATGGGCCTGATGAGGGATGAGCAAAGAGGCACGATGACCTCCCCTGATCTAGATGTGAATCCCTTCATGATTAGGTGGGCTATATAAAATGTTTTTCTAACCACTTTGGCCACGTGGTTGTCAAATGAGAGACTGCTATCAACTTGGGTCCCCAGGTCCCTAATTACTTCTTCCGTACTTAATGGATTACCACCTATGTGGTAATTTGTGGGCACTTTGTTTTTGCCAAAGGGGATGACTATACACTTTTTGGCGTTTAGCTTGAGGCCATGGCTCTGGCACCAGTTGTCTGTTTCTATGAGGCCCTTTTGTAGGATGCTTGTGTCGGCTGGAGTGTCTACTATGGCGCCCAGTTTGCAGTCATCTGCGAACTTGGTCAGCCACATTCCTTCCATGTTACCCTGTACCTCCGAGAAATATATACCGAACAAGAGAGGTCCCAGGACTGAGCCTTGTGGGATGCCACTTGTAACTGGTTTGGAGTCTGACATGGCTCCAGCAATTCTAACCATGTGGGTTCTATTTGCAACCCATCTAGTGACATAGGGGTTTATATTTAAGCTGGTGAGCTTATCTATAATGCTTGAGTGGGGTATTGTATCGAAGGCTTTTGCAAGGTCCAGGTAGGCTATCTGGACCACCTTCCCCTCGCCAATGGCCTTGGTGACTGTTTCAAAGAAATCAACCAGGTTTAAGAGGCAGGATCTGCCCTTAACAAAGCCAAACTGGGTAGGATCCAGTGTCTGTAGGTCCCCAATATCTTTATTTATGAGGTCCATGATGATCCTTTCCATAGCTTTGCAGACCAAGCTGGTCAAGCTTATGGGGTGATAGTTTCCAGGATCTGTTGAAGCACCACCTTTGTGGAGAGGGACCACTGTTGCTGTACGCCACTCTTTGGGTACATATCCTTTAGTAAGGCTGAGATTGAACAGTAGTTTTATGTTTGGGTTTAGTTCGTCTTGGAGTTCATGTAGGACGCTGCCCGGGACACCGTGTGGTCCCATTGATGCTGTATTTTTTGCTTTGGAGAAGGCAGCTCTTACCTGAGCATCTGAGATGTCAGGGGGGCAGCACTCTGCTGGGATAGATATTTGCCCTTTTGGTGGGGAAGGGGGGGAGAAGTTTGCGCTGAACCTGTCAGCTAGGATGTTGGCAATGTTTGTGGGTTCAGGGTATTACTAAATAAAGCCTTGTGATTATCCTTAGTGTCCTGTGCAATTTTTCTCTCAAAGCTGGCCTTAGATGATTTTATGAGTGCCCGTAGTTTTTTGCTTATACTGATCAGAGATGCCTTCCCTTTTTGGGATTTTGCTCTATCATGTAGTAGCTTCCTCCTTCTATTGTATAGTTTGTTTATGGCTGGGGTCCACCAGACAGGACGCCTAACTTTGGAGGATTGGGTCTTGGTTTTATTTGGGATTGCATGATCCAAGCATTCCTGAAGGTGTTCATAGAATGTGTTTATAAAGGATTCTGCAGTCTGGGCCGTATTTTCCACTAGCCCGGGGGCTTTGAAGGATTCAACCTCGGTTTTGAGGAGTGTGAAATTTGCTTTTGAGAAGTTTTTCACTGTGGTTTTCTGGGCAGGGGCTGGGGTCGGGATGTGAATATCTAGTGAGATTAGTTTATGGTCTGATCTTACCAGTGAGGGATACACTTCTGGTCTGGAGCATAGAGTCCCCATGTTGGTGATGATGAGGTCCAGTATGTTTTCCCCTCTTGTGAGAGTGGCAACAAGTTGTTCCATAGCATTTGAGTTTATAAATTCTAGGAATCTTTGGGCTAGGGTGTTGGAGCTAGAGTAATGCTCCCAGTCTATGTTATGTTAGGGTATTTGAAGTCACCCAATATAATGGTGTTTGGAGAGACCTTCATATTTTCCAATGTTCTCAGGAAGGCTGAGTGGGGTTCCTGGGTTTAGGAGGGTGGTCTGTAGCAGGCTATAAACTGGAAGGCAGTTTTACCCACTGTTAGTTGCACATGGATAGTCTCTGATGCTTCGTGCTATGCCACCAACCTGGAGGTGTGGGTATCTTTGACGAATATTAACACTCCCCCTCCTTTTGTGGTTCGGTCCAAGTTTTGTGGCCAAAAAACATGGTATGAGGTATAACCTAGTAGTGCTGGGGTGCTCTCGGGAGCCTTGAACCAGGTTTCTGTTACTGCACAGATATCGTTGTTCTCCATGCTAAGGAGAGTTTTGAGGGACAGATGATTTTGAAAGATTGATATGTGCCATCAGCGCTGAACAACTGCTATGGATGTAGCATCTGGCCCTGTGGGCATTGGGCCATACCTGTCATCTGTGCAGATCTGTACAGAATGTCAAGATTTAAGCCATCATAGTGTTTGTTCTGTTCCTCCAAACATCTATATTAGTATGGCAAATAGCTGAAGGTGGACATAATGAAGTCATGACAGACACATGAGTTTCAGACCCCCACCCCACTACCTTCAGAACAGTCAAGGTAATGTGAAATGTATCATGCACCAACTTCATAAGTTTGTAATAGGCATATATATGATCTGTCCCTATATATACCCCCCCCCTAATGTTAGGCTTTGTCCACATGTAATGCTCTACTTTGTTGCAAGGCAGAACAGTTCAGCTATGGAGGAAGGGATTCTTCTTCTTCTTTTGGCTTTTCCCGGTTAGGGGTCACCACAGTGAATCACCTGTCTGCTCATGATTGGCAGTGGAGTTTTTACGGTGTTGAGTTGCCAGCTCGGTGCCCAACCATCCACAGAAGGCACACACATGCACTCACTCACACCTAGGGCTAATTTAGAGAGTCCAATCCACCTACAGCATGTCTCTGGGATGTGGGAGGAAACCGGAGCACCAGGAGGAAACCCACATGATCACAGGGAAGACTTGCAGACTCCGCAGAGAAGGCAGTTTTGGACCCTTCCACCTCTATATACAGTGCCTTTGGTCAGATGTTCTGCAGTGAGCGGTTCAGAGTGTGGATTCAATGTCCGAATGCACTCCATAGGTTCATAGGTGTGTACTAGGCTAATGGCCATGGAGCCTTTACAAGCCTAGCCCATAGGATTAACCTGGCATTGTGCCACCCGACCTTAGTTCCTAGTGCCTCTTTTGAATAGTGCCACTGGAGTGATCACTGGGGTGAACTTTTCTATTTCCCATCCAGTCATCAAGATTTCTCTTGAAGAAGGCCAGTGAGGTGCTCTGGTTGACATGTATGGGAAGTCTATTCCATAGCATGGGCAGTCTCTGGGTTATGAACCTGTCCCTCCAGCATGTTCTGTTGATTGTGGGAATGAGGTTGAGGTCTCTGGAGACTGTGGTGTGGTGGGATTGGGATTTCTTTAGATGTAGCATTTCTAACAGAGCTGGGTCAGACATGGCTTTGTAAGTCAAGCAGAGATCACCTCTAAGTAGGTGATATGAGACAGAATAGTTTGAGTTTTTTGTCTGTCCATATAGGACAAGTGTTTAAGGCCTAGGATGCTCTTTGTGAGGTACATTTTCGGCCTCTCCAGTTGTTGCAGGTGTCTAGTGAGGTACATGCCAAATGGAGCATTGTACTGGATGATTGGCCTAATGAGGGAAGAGTAGATGGAGACAATGACCTTTTTCTTGTTGGATGCAATTAGTAGTGAGATGTGCCACATAAAAGGACTTTCTGACCACAGTGGCAATGTGGTGGTCAAAAGAGAGGTTGCTGTCAATCTGTGCTCCCAGATATCTTATAACACCATCTGTGTTCAGTGGACTACCATCAATGTGGTAATTCAAGGGAAATGTTTTTTTCCCAAGGGGGATGATGACACATTTTTTGGCATTGAGCTTAAGGCCATGGTTCTGATACCAGTCATTGGTGTCATTGAGGCCTTTATGTAGGATGACAACATTGCTTGGGGAGTTAATAATAGCTCCCAGCTTGCAATCTTCTGCAAACTTTGACATCCAGAGTCCCTTTGTGTTGGCCTGAACTTCAGAAAAGTAGATACCTAAGAGGAGAGGACCCAGGACTGAACTCTGTGGGATCCCACTCGTGACTGATCGGCAGTCTGACTTGGAGTCAGCTACTTTCACACTGTGGGTTCTATCTGTGAGCCAGGTTGCAACCCACCTAGTGATATAGGGGTTGATGCCTAGCTTAGTGAGGTTTTCTATGATTCCTGAGTTAGGAATGGTATCAAAAACCTTGGCCAATTCAAGATAGGCTGTTTGAACCACCTTGCCTTCATCCACAGCTCTGGTGACTGACACAAAGAAGTCGACCGAGTTGAGCAGGCCTGATCTACCCTTCACAAAACCAAACTGTGTAGGATCCAGAGTTTGGAGATTCCATATATCCTTGTTTATTAAGTCCATGATGATGCATTCCATAGCTTTGCATATCAGACTCATCAGGCTTATTGGGCAATAAGCCCCAGGGTCTGTAGTCGCTCCACCTTTGTGGAGAAGTATGACTGTAGCAGTGTGTCATTCAGTAGGGACAAAGCTTAAGGTGAGGCTGTTATTGAACAGGCCACACTGGTGAGGTGCCAGTTCACTCTGTAGTTCATGTAGAACATAGCCAGGGATATTGTCAGGTTCCATAGAAGCTGTATACTTGGCCTTGGACAGTGCTGTTTTAACCTGTGCAACAGTAATACAGGGTGCCTGGCAATCTACTGGTATTGTGATTGGTCCTTTAGGGGGTAGGGAGAGGGTAAAGTTAGCACTGAATCTGTCAGTCAGTATATTGGCAATATCTGTTGGCTCGGTATAGGAGGTACCATTGTGCAGTAGCTCAGAGCAAATCTGGGTATTGCCATGGAGATTCTTTACATAACTATGGAAGGCCTTGTGGTTGTCTTTACTATCTGCTGCAATTATGTTTTCATAGCTAGCTTTAGAAGATTTGATGAGGGATCTCAACCTTTTGTTGCGGCTGTTGTTTTTCCAGTCTTGGGACTTCGCCTTATTCCACATCAGTTTCTTCCTTCTGTTGTAGAGTTTGTTTATGGCAGGGGACCACCAGATTGGCTTCCTTTTTTTTTTTTTTGAGGAGACTGTCTTAGGGGTATGGTGAGATCAATGCATTTGTATACGTGTTCATACAGTGCATTGGTGTATGATTCAGCTGTCATGCAACTATTCTCTATTTGCAAGGGTGTCGTAAAGTTACCTACCTCTGTTTTTAGAAGCCCAAAGTTAGCTTTGGAGAAGTTTTTCATGGTGGTTACCTTTGGGTGGGATGGGAGAGATGTGTATTTCCAAGGTGATTAGTTAGCCGAAAATTGCTTAATCTGTGTAGGCATTGCTTACTGCCATGCAAACAGGGTTAAGCTTGCTTACTACTGCTTAAAAGTACTTACTCCCACTTACCCCCTTGCTAATTTCTTAAAAAAAAAAAGAAAAAAGGGGTGAAAGAAAAGTGGTGAAAAAGGGGGCACAAAGAGGGAAAGACAATAGGGAAAGTAGCTAGGGATGTGAAGGACGGGTGTAGGAAAGGTCTATAGCTGTCTATTTTTTCTACAGCAACAGCTGTGCATATATTCTGTATTTGGAGGTATATTTGGTCACTCAAATCCCTGAGAGAGAGGTGAGGACATCAATAATGTGTTGTGAAGCCAATTAGACCTGATTACATGTGTCCAGTGGACACTTGTGTGAAATGGACAGTTATGTATTGGGCAAAATGCTTTTTTGGGAACCAATTGTCCTTTTTTTAAGGTAGGAGTGGGTTGTTGGGGAAGGATAGTAGGTAGATTTGGGGAGGTAGGTTGGGTTGGAAGACAGACAAGACAGCATACAGGGGCGGTATACGACACATGTGGGGATAAACACCTTGGACGGGGAGGGGTGTTTGGAAATCAGAAGCCCATGAGCCCCTAAATGGAAACAGTGGGATTGAGGTCCCCACCCATGGTCAGTCACCACTGCACCTTCATGGCCCCAATGGTGGCTGTGTTGGGAGCTGAGCAAGAGGGGCAAGCCGACCCTCTAATTGCACCACGTGGCCCTCAAGTTGGCATAGTAGATCTCCACACTCCCTTTGGAGCTTGCTATGTACCAATCCCCAGACCTGATTTTGAGTGACAGGATCCTGACCACGCTGGCTCCCAAGGGTGGGACAGCCCCAACCCCTGAGGTGGTTCCACCCGAAGGTGGTGCAGAACCAGTGGATGAGGAGGTCTTGGAGTGGTTCCCAGACATGCTGTGGCCCAGTGCCATGGCCAGATGAGGTGGGAGAGGTCGGTCCACTGGGATCAGCCTTCCCAAATGTGCTATGGTGTTGCAGTTTTAGAACATATGTGGGTTAGTAATAGTCAACACAATCCAGGATTGCTTATAACAGCATGCATAGATATTCCCATTAACCCAAAACACCAGATCTGGAACAGCTGCATAGCAAACGGAACACAAGCAGATATGAAACCACAGTGGCCATTACAACAGCAGGCAGATGACATTTATAGCAACAGGACACCAATGATAGCATTTCAACATGGAACATTAATAGAAACACATTTCAATATTTGTTGAACAGTAGGACATATGTCCCAACAGTAGGTTTGGTGTAAACATACCCATTGATTTGTGTGTTTAGATTATTGTTACAGATATGGTGGGGGGAGAGAGTTGTCAATGAACAAGTTATATATCCTTGCAGTATGAGGTCCTCTGACCTTTTTTCCTGTTTATGTCTTCCGGGTACTATGTCAATGGAACGCCTGCCTGCTTTCACAGCAGAGGAAAACAACACGATTATACATTTTGTGGTACTCCATCATGCCATCTTATTTGGGCACAGGGCTCATGATCTGCAGGAGAGGACCACCCTGTGGAACAAGCTTGTCCACAGGGTGAATTATGTCAGCCTTTATAACCACAGTTATTAGCAGGTGCAGCATTGGACCACCGACCTGATCCATGACACCCATCAGCATGCAACTGCTGTTAGGAGCGACCACCTAGTCACAGGTGGGGGGGGTCATGCCATCCAGCCCCCACTGACACATGCTGAGGAGCTCCTCGCCAGCCTTGGGGGCACCCACCCATCAGCCAAGCCAGCAAATTGCAGATAGCATTGTGGAGCTGGGTGCCACCCACACAATGGACGAAGAGTGTCCAGGTAAGGCCCCTTGGCACATTAGTGGACCTCTGTTGCTTATCCATCTTCATCTGTGAAGCATCTACATGCATATGTCAGATAAGATAGTCTGCTGCTGCAATGTAGTAATGAACAAATGTGCATGATCTCTAGTATTGTGGGTTTGTACTGTTGATGTATTGAAATACTGCTTCCACCCTGTACCAATGTCACAGGTGTGGCTACTGACAGTATGTCTCTCACACAACTATGTATGTCCATCTGGTATACATCTGGGACAGCAGCCTGTAGCTGGTGAGTATGGAGTTGTTTTGTTCAGGTTTGTCAATACACCGGCCATGTTATGGCCATGGTATTTGCCATGTGCTCATTTAACACACATACCCATAATGCATGCTGTATATGTTCACTCATTGTTGCTGTTAACTGCACTGCATCACAGTGGTCACCATGGTGGCATATCTGAAGGGTATGTAAGAGTCCTGCAGTATACCTAAGAACCTGTCAGTGCAAGATGTGTGGTCAGAGATGAACATAATGGTGGGACAAATTTCCTACAGTAGGGACGTGTCTGAAACATTACCCTTATACAGTGGCTACAACACTGTATACACAACTATTACAATGGCAACTGTTCCTGATGTAAACAACCGCAAGTCAGAATACCACATTCCACACCTTTTACAACCTGTAATGTTTTCCTAACATGAGCAATTAATGTGTAACAAGGAATCCTATGTTAGGACAACAAATATGGGGAATACATAGCTTAACAAACACTGGAAGCATATGTGTGCACACACTCCAAATAACATATTGTGGAAGTAGCTTGTGAGGTACTGACAGCATTCACTCTTCTTGAGTACTCACTTTCCACCAAGTACAGGGCCTCAATGTCACACCAAATGATGGTCTGCTTTCCAAGAAGTATGTCCATGACATTTGCCCACTCAACTGCAACAGAGGCAGCCATGGCTTGCACACATGTTACGAACCATGAAATGGATCCCATATCCACAAGGTATCATTCCGGAGTGGGAGAAGTAGCCTTATCTTACCATTGCATATACCATGGCAAACAGGGCAGACAGTCATGTATGTGTGTATGAAGCATGGGACAGCATCAATGTCGAAAATAAACAGATGCCCATCCAAGACAGATGACAACACATGTTGCAAACTGGTCATGGAGGCTGCCCAGACAAATGCAGCAACACTTTTGGATTTGCAGAAATGTCTAGCAAGTACTGCCTGTGCAATACCTGTGTCGACAATCATCTGGAATCTGCATACGTGTGGCCTATGGGTAAGGGTAATCAGATGGAAGAGTTGTTCCACAGGAAACATCATCCAGGGCTCTCTACAGGTAGCATATGAATAACATCAAGTATCCCAAAGGCATGTGCTGCAATGTGTAATGGCGTACTGAGACCAAGGCTGAAACCTACAGACAGTATTAATAAAGATATATGTGGTGCACAAGCAGCACCTAACCCCACCACAGGCCCACCATCTCCATTTTTACCTTGCTGGTGTCAGGGTACACTTTTAGGTTTGCTGTTCATTAGCAAGAACTAGGCCAATAGACATGGCATTCTGAATTTGGAACACTGCAAAATAACACTCGTGTGACCGATAGTTGTCATGCATCTGCAATAAAGCTGAGGATGGAGAGGTGTGTCCTCCTAAAACACAACAGTGAACTGAAGCATACATCTAAAGCTCCCTAGGAATGGCTGTATCTGAACATAGTCAAGGTCATGAATTGTGTCAGTCATACCCCTGACTCCACAGCAATAGGGAAGTCACTGTGTGACCTGTAAAGGCTGTGCACATGAGCTAATCTTTCTGCCTGGAAGAGTTTAGAGACATTTGTAGGGTGGAATGACCAAATAATGGCAAGTGAGCATGGGCCATGCTAGTATACCCCTTTCTGGAATAGTGACTACAGTAGTTCACTTAACAGGTGCTGCAACAAACCATTGTGTTCAGGGTGTGCACACTTATGCAACCCACATATTATATGCAGCTCATTCAGCATCTGCATGACTGACACATTTGTTTGATACTTCATTTAATTGCACAGGTCATATGTCACGTGTAATGTTGACATATGCAGTATTATGGCCCCATTGCATATCATGGATGAGGCTGGCATGTCAACAAGGTTGTGTACACTCCTCATATCCACATTAAGCTTTGAAGGTTGTCAGTGTAATTGTAATTTATTGCTCATATATGCACTGATGATGATGAGATCTGCAAATCAGAGGGCAGGCATTAACTATTGATATCAGTCCTCATATCATCCCTGGTATGTGTCAGACAAACACATAGTGGCTTTGAGCAACAGTGCAAACATAACTGCCACACATATACACATTCAGCAATGGTGTATACACTCTTGAAGTATGATGCACAGTACATGCAAGGGTGCTGTACAGATGCACAGCAATACTATGTGCATAGGTGCAGAATGTTCCAGGGGAAGGGGCATCACCTACTAACACAACTTATGCATCACAGAGATGTATAATGTTGGTAACAAGGATTGAGTATGGCTGCAGTGCATGCTGTTGAGTGCCATATGTCATGCATGTTGACTGTTGGGTAATGAGAGGTCTGTGTAATATCTTTGTGCCTCCTCACAGGTAAGTGTGTGTGTGTGTGTGTGTGTGTGTGTGTGTGTGTGTGTGTGTGTGTGTGTGTGTGTGTGTGTGTGTGTGTGTGTGTGTGTGAGTGTGTGTAGAGGTAAGCAGTAACATACAGGTTTTAAATCACATTTCTTGTTTTCCCCTCACAGGTGGCAAAGTGAGTCAGGGTCCCTCCTGCAGGCAAACTGATGTTAGTGTCCATACAGACTCTGACAATGATGATAGGGATGGTGAGGCAAAGGCAGGGTTGTCAGGGGCTGAAGCTGTGCCATAGGTTGACATTCCACTTTTATCCACCCCATCCCTGTACACAGTCACAATGCCCATACATACCCCATCACCAGTGACCATAGATGACGGGCAGTAGGCAGGTGCTGGCATGGGACAGGACAGTGTAGGGTCTATGGCAAGTGTGTCTGTACACAGCAGCCATAGCCTGATGACTGGCAAGGTACCACACAGGCAGATGTACAGGGGTGCTCCTAGGAGGGCTGCTGGCAATCATGCCACTGGCAGAAGTGCCACAGCAGGTGTCACCAAATGCATGTTTCAGGCCATCATGGAGGCACAGGCACATATGGAATGGTATACCAGACAGAGTCTGAGGCTCCAGAGAGCTACTCATTCTGCTGTACTTGACAATATCCGTGATCTTGCAGGTGCACACCATTATTTTGCAGAGGTCCTGGATAGACGGCTGGGTGAGATGGTGGGAATCCTCGACCGTGTGGTGTCTGTGTTGGAACATGTGGTGGGAGCAGGGCATCATCCACGTGGACATCAGTCAGCAACACCAACAGGTGGAGGTCTACTTGGATGTGCAACAACTCACAGCCACTCCCGTAGTGGCAGTGCCAACACCAGCACTGCAGGGGGAGTGCTGACCACACCACAATGCAGCAGGCCATGTGCATGTGGTCCTGGCCATTCCCAACAGGGACATGGATCCAGTGGACAATTGTCATCATCAGGGGAGAGTACCAGATTTTTAATGAGAGTGTATTTAAATATATATATTTTATGTTTGGTATATATGGGAACATGCTTATTAGTATGTACACATTTTTTTTTAAGTAAATGAGTATAAGTATAGAATGTATAGTATGAGAAAGTATGTGTTTAAATTAAAATTTTTTTTTATTTTGCTTTATTTTTATATCCTGTCTTTTAAAACATAAAAAAAGAGTGACATCAGTTATATAATATTAAAGATAGATATTTATGCTTTTATTTGTTTATGAGCTGAGGCTCTGCAGTTGCAGGCTGAAAAGTGAGAATTCACAAATAAAGAGCGTTTTTTATCAGTCCTGTGTGTTTCCAGAGATCGGATTTACCAGTGTTTGTGGATTCCTGTGTGTCTTGCCAACAGTATATCTGGGCGTCTACCTCATAGAGCCCGTGGAACCCTTGGCAGGCACAGTTCCCATGTCCATGACCAGAGACAGTGAACTGTACACACTGCCATGTATGGTCTGCAGATGTCCAACAAACTCACTTATAGGGCAGCCACATGGCAGAACTGTGTGCATACATACACACACATCATCAACACAGCTAGGGCACCTCCATACCTACACACACCACATCTGTACAGCCCAATTATTAAAGAACCCCCTAACACACACAACACACATGATGTCAACCAAACAGCTCAGCCTAAGCCTCTGGCAAACCCACCACACACCCTGTGCATATGATGATACCTGTGCCACATCCCTGTCATCCATACCATCGATACAGGAACATGCTAATATGGTTTTGATGCACAGGGTGAATGTACTAACGTTTAACAATGTAATGCTGCTTAACATGTTTTCAGCTGGTATGTTTAATGCTTACATGTCAGGGTGTGTCGCTGTCCAGCCATGATGCATAATAGCTGTTATTAACACTGACTGATTGTGGTCTCCATAATGTATTATGTTTGTGTTCTAGGTGTCTATGTGTCAGCAGGATGTTGGTCTGCTGTCCTTTCCTACAAGGGGTATGGCACTGTGGTGACACACTGACTGTGTCATATCCTGGGTACAGCTGAACACAAGTAACAGGTCTGTATAACAGTTACTGCATGTTCCCCATTGCTGATAGGTCTGAGGGTTGTATACAGGTGAGTGCATGGTGGCTGATGTCATCAGCTCTTCTACAGTGGACAATGGTAAGTGTACTGGGTGGCACACACCAAATGTTTGTGAATAACACACACACACACACACACACACACACACACACACACACACACACACACACACACACACACACACACACACACACACACACACACACACATACACATACACACACAGGCTTTGGTGTTGATGCAATTCACGGAGAATACTGTACACATGGATGTGCTTAATTTTGCAGTTAACTCATTTTGGCATATGTAATTCCACCAAGACCAACTAGCCAAAACATCACATCAGTAAATAATCAGTCTTCCATTTCAATATCATTGACAATGGTAATGGCAGGGTATATGTCCTCTTCCCCAATGTAGAGCAATCCTGATGTTGGTAAACATAGGTGTGCTAGTGTGGGTGGCACAACCCCCACTTTGGAGGGTGTGGGGTGGTATAGAAGCACATATAGTGTGATTAAGAAATACTTAACCTATTAACATAAACTGTACAGTATAACAGCAGACCAAGTGGAGGGATACGCATAACAATAATCCCAATGTGGGTGGCTGTGCCCACAACAACAACACCCAACTATATATACCAACTCCACTATTGCTGTACAGCTGTGCAGTGGGGAATAGGGCATTTACACATCCACTACTTGATTTGATGTAATGAATTTCCACAAGATGATTCCTCTGAAAGGTTATCTTTTGCCAGGTCGTTCTCAGACAAATGATCTCCTGGGACATATAATTTCTGCAAACTGAAGTAGGTCCCTTCACATACACACACACACACACACACACACACACACACACACACACACACACACACACACACACACACACACACACACTTACTTTGCAACACTGAGAGTAGAACCCCTACATAGTTACTTATTGCTACTAATGTGTTTGGCCTTAAATACACACACCACAGAGCTTTTAGGATGAGGTGTGTCCCAAGTTTCCTGTTAAGTGAAGAACACCGCTAGGCCTTGTACAGTATGGTAATGGGGGATGTACTGGGTGTTAATGAACAATACTTAGTATTACATACTGTCATATACACATTGACAAACACATACAGTCATAGACACATTTGACAGACATGGGTTTAGCAGTGCTATGTTGCCAGTGTGTCCATACTGTTAGGAAATTTTTGCACACAGCACATGCATCATTGGGCTGGATAGTGTAATCATTTACCTGTATGGTTGATGGTGACAGCGGTCCTCATCCAGTGGACCTTGTGACATGTACTGGGGGTACCATGGTGTAAAGACAGTATTCCCAGCACACACACCCCACACTGGATATTGTACTCACTGAAACCCATGATAATGCTCTGACATACCCACAATCATACATTGACCAGGGCTACAATACAAACCCTTGTCTATCTAATTGGTGCTACTACAGGGATATGCATTTATTGCACATGCCACAGGGATGATAAGGTGAGGGTTTATCATGGCTCTCCTAATGTCAGCAACATCACCATACCTTATAATGTATGTCAAGGTTTATTATATTTGGAGAATGTGGCCTCAAAATGCTGTCTCATGCAAATATTCGCAGTCAGACACAATTGCACACACACACACACACACACACACACACACACACACACACACACACACACACACACACACACACACACACACACACACACACACTTGCCAGGACTCAGAGGGTAACCCACGCCTATCTACCCATTTGTGGAACAGTGTTATGCTGGCACTGCAAGCTACAGGTAGTCCATGGGTTGAAGAGTGTGACAAGGTACATTTACTGTGAATTACAGCAGCAGCCATTTCTAAGTATAGCAATGGGGGAGTATAGTGGGTGAAAAGATCCTCAGAGGATTTTGAAGTACAAGTTTGCAAACATGCAGACACTGTTATACTCAATAATGCACACACACATTTGTCAGTACTGAGGTCCATAGGTGTAGGTGTTCCTAGGTGTACACCAACTTAATGTCCATGGAGAGGTGACAAGAGTAGGGCATGTGAGTACACTGTTACCATGCCACCTGATATTAGTCAGCAGGCCATCTATCAATTGATGCCACATGAGTGATCCCCAGGGTGACAGTTAAAGTCAGCATAAACTCCTCTGGTTTTCTCTTGCAGAGGCCAGTGAGGTGCTCCAATTGACATGTATGCAATATATATTACATAATATGGCCAGTGTCTGGGTTAGTGACATTTACCCAAACATGTTCTGTTGACTGTGGTAGTCGCTTTGAGGTATCCATGGCATGTGGTGCATACAGAGTGGGGTTTCCTAGCTGTGGCATTCATAACACAGCTGGGCAAACATGTACGTGTCAGTCAGTCAGAGATTGCCTGTAAGCAGCCAAGATGAATACCAGACATCTGCAAATCTGTACAGAGGACAGACAGAAAGTAGCTAGCTAACAGGTCATGCATTAGGATGAATATGCTGACAGATATATGTTTGAAACTGATAGGTATGCCATTAATACAAGGCAGCAGTCCTCAATGACATGTCCTAAAACATAGTAGTCTAAAGTTAATATCATCGTATCAAATCAATATCCAATAGGAGATGCATAAAAACATACAGGTCAAACAGCAAGAGCACGATACTCGGTACAAAGAGTCCAGCTTTGCATACACTGGGCTATGGTTCCAGTACTACAATCTGCAATCTACTTTTACTTGGAAAAGCACTGTTAAAAGTGGTAATGCAATGATACAGTACATGCATGTGTTATTGCATATAACCTGGGATACTAACCAAGTATGAAACACATACAAAGAGAAAAGATTGTGGCACTACCCATGTATACTCAGGTGTTCCATACAGTATACTCACACCCCTTGCTACTGTAATGACAGCACATAGAAGCATGGTATGTACATGGAATTAAATACATTAATTAAAGATGTCATTGCCCTGCTATTTTATCATGAATGTGATCAATAGTTACCGGGGCTAAGCTGTGCTTAGCAGGCAGGTGCAAGCATTACTTAAATGTAAATGTTAAGTAGATTTGCATACTGGTAAGCAAAGCCTACAGGGTGTAAGCGCCTATATGTTTAACCATATGTTAGCAGTGCTTACCGTCTCGCAAACCCACGCAAACCCACTTAAAGCTGCTCAAAACTACCTTAACCACTCTGTATCCAACAGTCCTTGTTCTGCCTAGCAACAAAACCAACAGCCCTTGCAGGTCTTGAACCCAGGACCCTGTATGCTATAGTCACAGCAGTTAACCACTAAGCCATCAAAACTGTGAAGGTGTCTGTTGTTTTTCAAATATATCATTCACTATACATACTGAATAGCAATGAAAAACTGCTCTGACTACTACAATTGTTTAGTACTTGTAAGTGAAACAGGTGTAGAATCAGTCATGCTCTTATATGTAAATATACACATATCAGATTAATATGGTGGGATACATCTGCGAAGGTATACACAACACTCATGTTTACACATAAAAGGGTATATATATGTTTAAACATATGATATATATATATATATATGTGTGTGTGTGTGTGTGTGTGTATACATATTCTTACACACATATCTCTCTCTCTCTCTCTCTCTCTCTATATATATATATATATATATATATGGATTCACTTTAGAAGCTCAAAATACTTAAATATCGAAATTCAGTACTTTGAGCCCATAAAGTGGAATCCTTAGAAGAGTAAAAGGTAAGAAGCGTGAAATTCAAACCCTCGAATACCGGAGGTTTTGAATTTCATGCTTCTGAGCTTTCGCTGTGTTTATGGATTCAGGTAACTGGGTGTGTGTTAAGGGTTTTGGGTAGGGGCTGTGGTGTGTGTCAGTGTGTTTTGTTGCTGTGATGTGTGTGTGTGCCAGGTGAATGTAGCTTGTGTGGTGTTGTTTTGTGTGTGTTTGTATGTAGTGCTATCTTGGAGTGAGAATATTTAAGTAGGCAGGTGTGGGTGGTGCAGCCCCCCACATGGGGGTGCAGGTGGGCTTGCCCCCCTGCTTTTATGCATTATAGAGCTTATTTTTGTGTGTGAGGAGGATGGTGTGTGTGTGTGTGTGTGTGTGTGTGTGTGTGTGTGTGTGTGTGTGTGTGTGTGTGGAGTAGAAGCACGAAAATCAAAATTTCCAGTGTGAGAGATTTTGAATTTCGCAGTTCTGAGTTTTCATGGTTTTAAAATTTCGACTTTATAGCTATGAAATACTGAATTTCAATATTTCAGTATTCTGAGGATATAAAGTGAATATATATATATATATATATATATATATATATATATATATATATATATATATATATATATATATATATATATATATTTATATATGGATATATGTATGTGTGTATATATATATATATATATATATATATATATATATATATATATATATATATATATATATATATATATGTATATATATATATATATATATATATATGTATGTAACATATGCCCATGACATGTAGTGGAGTCATATCTCAGCACCATAACTCTCAACCTGTTAGTACAAGGGAACGTAATGTATGTATTGCAGTTATAAATGTAGAATGTTGCTACAGTGACAGGGGTTGTGTCACCATACATGTTGTGAAGGAAGACTCTTCTGAGACTGACATGTACGCCATCAGTTACTGACAAACATCATAAAATCATCATAGTGAAGTACCACACAAATCACAGCAATAATCCTACGGAATACAGAAGCAATATGAGCAATAAACATGGACAGTCTGAAACAATCTGGTCAGTCATGAGGCATACACAGAAAGCCTTAGTGCAAGAAATGTGGAACAAGCCTGACAAAGGGGATGTTTAGAGCCATGAAACTGGGGGTATATCACAAATACTGGACTAGATAAGCTCACACAGTTGATGCATTCATACCCTCCTCTCTGTCCTAACACATATTAACTGGAGGAGCAGAGATCCCAAGCCACATACTTCACACTAGTTAGTGACATACATCTTCACACCAGCCCACTGCTTTGTCAGAAATATACAACACATATGTTGGCCAGGCAACAGTACATCTGACAAATATCTGGACATAACATCACACTAGGGTAAGTACACTGCATTGCTAGGCATTTCACCAAGCACTGTCTACACTACAGACAGACTGCCACAACGCTAACCCAATTTACCTATGGGGTAATACACATGTAATTGCAAATAAAGCAAGCACTACAGGCGTGTAACAGTATGGGGTAAAAGACACCAGTGTGATAGTGCATACCCACAACCTATCTCAACACGGTCACAGTCACATAATGGTAAGCCAAAGTAACAGTACAGTCGATGGCCTGTGTTCACAAAAGTCATCATCATGTTTGCCACTCACACACTAACCCTACATATACTGGCCCAATTCACAGTGTAGTCTGATGCCTGACTGTGGTATGGGACACATCTCAGTCTGTACCTACAAACATATAGAATGATAGGGTATCAGAAACTGGAGCAGCATGCACTGTCAGATAGAACAGGACCAATAACACTGACATCTACCCCAGTCTGTACACAGGCCAAATAACATGATTACAATATACTGCTGCATAATATAGACACTCTGTCAACAATCACCATAACTACACAGACCTCAATACTGAACAGACTACCGCAGATTATCCAGGTTTTGTCCATAACTATTAGGTCTCCTTTACATTACATGTCTGGCAGTCTGATATATCACTGGCTTGAGATCAGGAATTATGCCATTAAATAATGGTATACTGTACATATCCACCTCTTACTGCATGACATATGAACAAAGGGTGATAAACTTGGGAGACAGAGGCACAAACACAGAGCCAATATTCACATATTGCAGCTATAACCTGAGAACATTGCTGGTGTAACAGGGTTTGTTGTGACATATCTCTTCTGAGGGATATGAAGTCAGTAACACACATGGATTTTAGCATTTCTGGAGTACCATAATCAGAGAGTATGCTACTGCATTTATGAAGACAGAAAAGGTGTGAGTAATACACCAAATGTCAGGCTCTAAACTCTGGTCAGTCTGCAGGTAGCCCTACAATTGAGAGTTTCCTCAACCACATAAAACTGTCATGCCAGACTTTAAATCATGCAGAACAGCCATATCCACACAAAACTAACATTACTTCAAATGTAGAACAGCAATACTTACATTATGTCCCCATGTCTGGAACATCCCCCTCCAGTTGTTTGGCCTGTCTCTACAATGTTTGTTGTAACAGATATTTTCAACTACCCTCTGTGATGCTGTTTGTCACACACCCACACAAAGTCCTGCTCACAGTAAGGGAGAAGGGCCAACACCCACTTGCACTGTTTACTTATAGGGGTATGTTTCCATGCAATTGGCTGTAGGAATGATACCAGAGGTGTTCCACATGCAATTAGCAAGTGGAGGACTCCAATTTGTGCACAGGCCATCAACTGATCATGAGCATTACCTACCAATTCAAGCTGCTGCCTATGCAAAACAGATGCATTTTTCCACATCTACCAGAGATGGGGTGAGAGAAAGACAGAGGGAGAGAAAGACAGGAAGAGAAAAAGAGCCAAGCATGCTTGTGTATGATCTGTGGGCATAGAGAGGTCTCTGGGTATTATAATGGTTGCCTATATATAAATGCATGGCTGTGTATTGTGTACAACAACCTCTACAGTGTTTGACAACTGTTGGTCTTGTAATGCCACATTGGGACATATGGGTCCGCAAAATGAAAATGTAGCAAAACCCAAACTGCAATGGATACTGTTATTTACACAATCAGCTCAACACCCACCCAGGATACTGATGACACACACACACACACACACACACACACACACACACACACACACACACACACACACACACACACACACACACACACACTTGCCAGTACTGCGTTTCACACCCCTACCTAGTTATGCATTGGTACTATAGTGTTATACAGTTGTAGCAAGTGCCAAGGCTGTTGGAGAACTGTTCAAAGGTATCTTTGAAGGTGACTGACATCAGCTGCAGAGCTAAAGGAGGGGTGAGGGAAGGGCAGTAAGTGTGAATGACCACAAAAGCAGGTGTCAACAAAGACTCACACACTTTCACACACAAACATATTCACAGTTGCCAGGACCAGGATTAGAACAACTACCTAATTAGTTTGCTACACTAGGGTATTACGCAGTTTGCCACAGCAGTTATATGATAGAAAGCTGTCCAAAGGCATCTTTAAAGGTGACTGACATCAGCTGCAGTGCTAAAGGAGGGGTGAGGGAAGGGCAGTAAGTGAGAATAATGACAAAAGCCGGTGTCAATAAAGACTCACTCACAAATTCACAGTTGCCAGGACCAGGATTCCAGCTCCTACCTAACTAGTTTGCTACATTATGGTATGAAGTAGTTATCACAAGCACCACAGCAGTCATATGTTAGGGAGCTGTCCACAGGCATCTTTGAAGGTGAATGACATCAGCTGCAGTACTAAAGGAGGGGTGAGGAGAAGGGCAGTAATTGTGAATGACCACAAAAGCAGCTGCAATACTAAAGGAGAGGTGAGGGAAGGGAAGCAAGTGTGAATGACCACAAAAGCAGGTGTTGACAAATACTCACAAACTAACTTACACATATTCACAGTTGCCAAGACTAGGATTAGAACTCTTACCTAAGTAGTTTGCTACACTATGGTATTATGCATTTATCACAAGCACCATGGCAGTTATATGTCATAGAGCTTTCCAAAGGCATCTTTGAATGTGACTGACATCAGCTGTAGTGCATATGAGGGGTGAGGGAAGAGCCGTAAGTGGGAATGACCAAAAAAGCAGGTGTCAACAAAGACTCACACACAAACACACACATATTCACAGTTGCTAGGACCAGGATTAGAACTCCTACATAACTAGTTTGCTAACGTATGGTATGACACAGTTATTAGAATTGTCATGGCAGTTAGATGCTAGAGAGTTGTCCAAAATCATCTTTGAAGATTACTGTCATTAGCTGCAGTGCTAAATGAGGGGTGAGTGAAGGGCAGTAAGAGAGAATGACCACAAAAGCAGGTGTAATCAAAGACCCACACACTCTAAAACACAAACACACACATATTTACAGTTGCCAGGTCCAGGAATAGAACTCCTGCCTAAGTAGTTTTACACTATGGTATTACGCAATTACCGCAATTAACATGGAGCTTATACTGCTGAGATTTGGCCAAAGGGTTATTTCAAGGTGACTGACATCAGTAGGAGTGGTAACATGGGAAATGGGAAATGCAGTGCGTGTGAATGGGCCATCAATCATTCCTCTGGAAACACGCACACACACACACACACACACACACACACACACACACACACACACACACACACACACACACACACACACACACACACACTACTGTTTTTTACTATTGTGTTACACAGTTATCACAAGCACCACAGACGCTATAGGGTTGAGGGCTAGCAAAAGGAATGTCTACAGTGACTGACATCTGCATGCCATGCAATATCAGTCAAATGGATGTGTAGTGGGTGGGACAGGCCTTATAATGGACTTTTATCTATCAGTGTCTGTCTCTCTTTTCCCCACATCTCTGTGTGTATATGTTTGACATATTATTGTGTGTTGACCTTGGATATGTGTGAGTATTCCTATACAATGCGTGTGTGAAGCATAAATGGTGTACAATTTGGTGTGTGTGCACATACATCTGCAAATGACAGATATATATAGTCCACTGTGTTGTCAGACATGGGCTTCATTTCTCTAAGTGTAGGAGCATGCCCAGTATGACCTTCTGTACCGGGTGTGTGAATCCATTCCAGGTAGGGTTGTACTCCAATCCAGGGTTTGGTGTTCTCAACCTACACATAGCAACTTGTTTCTGCAGGATATCTGTAGATAGGTTGAAAATATGGAGTCACAATGGGTGACAGATAGGGGGATATAATAACTATTACTGTCTGTGCTGCTTGTGTTACATGGTTGGTGTTAACAGAGATATTCAGACATATGTACTGTTTTACATTGTGATGTATTATGTCATTGGCTACTGATAGATATAATTATTTGCTCACAGTTATTTACTGGGAAATACAAAATGAATGAAGCTGAGTACAGTATTGTGGTCCACAGCCTACACATTCTTACACATTCTTGCCATTGTGGAGGTGTAGCTACAGACACTTGCTGATGGGTCTGTGTAAATGGTGCAGCACCTTGGTAGTATCATGGCTGAGGATTCCCTTGTTGTACATATATCGACTTAACAGAATGGCCATATCCTGCTGTGGCCATACCTCTCAGTTGTAAAGATTTACCCAGGTTACCCAGAGGCAGGGCTCATATGACTGTAATCTAGCAGCTCAGATGACTGCAAACTAGGAACTCCAAACAATGTGGACATCCTACAAAAGGGCATTACTGAGACAGATGTATGGTGTCAAAGCCATGGCCTCAAGCTCAATGCAAAAAAGTGCATTGTCATCTCCTTTGGTAAAAACTCTGTACCCATGAGGTACCACATAGGCGGTAGTCTACTTAACACCGAAAGTGTGATAAGAGACCTTGGGATACAGGTGGGCAGTAGTCTCTCCTTTGATAATCACATTGCCACAGTAGTCAGGAAATCCTTCTATGTGGCACACCTCATCACAAAAAGTTTCTCATCCAGTAAAAAAGAGATCATTGTTCCCCTTTACTCGTCACTCATGAGACCTATTTTAGAGTACAACACCCCTGTTGGTATGCACTGGAAAGGCCACAGAAATACCTCATAAAGAGGATTACTGGCCTCAAACAGATGCCCTATGCATAGTGTCTAAAAAAACTCCAGCTTTACTCCATCTCATATCGCCTACTCAGAGGCGATCTCTGCCTAACATACAAAGCTATGTCCAACCCAGAGCTGTTGGATATGCTCCACTTAAAAAAATCCCAATCCCTCCGAGCTACACACTCTAGGGACCTAAACCTTATCACCACAATAAACAGAACATGCTGGAGAGATAGATTCCTGTCCCAGAGACTTCCCATACTCTGGAACAAACTACCTATATATATCAAACAAAGCTCCTCATTAGCACTCTTCAAGAAAAATCTTGATGATTGGATGGGAAATAGGAAATTCACCCCGGGGATCACTTTTGTGGCTCTGCTCAACAGGGGCAAAGGAAAATAATTTTCTTGGGTGGTGAAAGCCAGGGTACCTTTTTGGCTAGGCTTGTTTAGGCCCTAGGGCCAGTAGTCTAGTACCTACCTATGAACCTATGAACCTATATATATATATATATATATATATATATATATATATATATATATATATATATATATATAGTCAGTTCCCCTTCACATTGTGGTTTACGAGCAGGTTTGTAGTCACCTATTACTTGGTTTGCAGGCAGGGGTAGTATGGGCACACATCAGAGTTTAAGACTTCACACACTCCATGACATCCATGCATCTACACCCCCCCAATCTATTATTCTATCCTCGTCCTAACATTATGAGAGCGATATCTGGAAAGTATCCCTATAGTTGGCCCTTCATCCCAGCAGTATGTATGTATTGGCCCCCAGTTTATGCAGTAGGACATGGGGGGCATGCTACTGGGATTTGTCAATATGGCCTTGCATTTGTGTTCTGTTAACTGTGTTAGTTTGTTATTTGGAACCCCATGAGATACCATACATTGGCAATACGGGTGAGCCACAGGCCTTTGGCAGAAGACTGTAGGCCATTTGGTAGTAATGCAGGCCAGTGCATTCTGTCACTCCTACTTTCCCAGGCTGCAAGCCAGTGGATTCCCCTGTGGTGACAGGGTAAGTGTTTGAGGTGTTGGTGGCAATAGTTCCTGTACATATTGACCCATTGGCCTGGATGCATGCAGGGAGCTGCTTACAGCTAGGGACATATCTGCATAAGACACCTCTTCAGCATGCTGCATTCTGTGAGTATTCCCATACAAAAGTGAGGTCATACTGTACTCATTTCCAACAGCAGGGATATGACCTGTGATAAACCTGTGTTGGATGGTGGGGTGAGCTGAGTGCATGTGTGATATGGAAGCTACTTGCAGCTGACTCACAGATATACCTGAGACATTCCCCTTGTGCTGCATTGTGCAGGAACAGAGGCAGTCTCTCATTACTTCATAATTGTGCCTTTTGTGGTCTGACAGTGATTGCCCAGACTACATCAGTATTCCAAACTACACAGACAATTAATGTGCTGGTAACATGTATGTACAATTCCAAAGTTGTGTGCAGTTGACAGTTACATTTTATGCACTCTGTCTAGGGTACTTCCACCTGTGTACTGTGTGTATGTATGGGCCCACATTCATGGCATGTCCATCTTTCAGACAGTGACAGATATTGACATCTGGACAGTGAGTATGGATGACTGCTGACATGGGTATTGTTGAGAAGCATTGTGTTTGGCACTGTAGTTGTCAGAACATGGCCCTGTCATCCACAGTACTGCCCATAGGCCACCAACACACAGCCCTCCATGCCTACAAGCTGACCACTTCCACACAATATTGAACACACGACAACCTAACACATGGACCCCTGCATATTGTACACATGCACCAATCTATCCTGTAGATTGGGCCAGCTCAGGTAATCTGTGCTCCACTGTTATTACACCTCACACTTACATGTTACTGCATTTCCACATAGGATTGGGAGGGCACACCTAATGACTTTAAACATTTGTTATGACTGTACTGGTATTTCAGGTACTCTGTTTGGCTTACATTTTATTTTGCATTCTGACCTATCATGCAGACTGGAGGCATATCAGTAGTGTACATATCTTAGGTTTTATTGATCTACATTTCAATTTCAGACTTCTTACCCTTCAGAACTGACATACAACAGCCAGGCCTCTTGTAGTCTGTCTGTGCAGGTCTAGAGGGGGTTGTTAACCATTGCCATCAACTGGAGGCCTTAGACCAGCCTTTCTTTATGGTCATCTACACCTGTCCTGCTGGCTGGTGTTGGCTATATGATCCACACTGACAAGCATGTGTGTGTCCTATAGACACACATTTGGGCCATGAAATATACTGCAGTGGGATTTGTCATTTTGTCTAGTACTGGCTAGTATGTTGACAGCAGTATTTGGTATGGATTTCATGCTGCCCATATAGGTGTTCACTATCTCCTGCCATCCCATTCAGCCACCCGATTCCTTTGCATGCTCACATCCATACCATAGATACAACTATGAGAACATACTACTACATTCAGCAGTTGATAGGAAGACTGACTTAACTTGTGTCTGTGCCAGTATTGAGGATGGTGCTAGAGGGCTGACTATGTCGGATGCACATAGTACACTCCCTATACATGGTAAAGCAAAGGTAGTGTCATGTTTGGCATCCCTTTTATTGTATGTGCGAGTCAGAGAGAGGTGTAATTTCCTGGGTCCCTCCCATGTCAGTGTATTTGCTATGGCTTGTCTTTTTGCCAGGGCCTGGGAATACTGGGTATGCCTCCTTCTGCCTACATGGGCAGACTCAGGTAGTTCCTCCTCCGAGTCACTCAGTGCCTGTGATAGCCTTGGCAATGATGGGGGATTGTGTGGCCGTGCCCCGTGCTGTTCCTGCTGCAGCTGTTTCCGAAGGATCATATTGTGTAGCATGGCACATACTATGAACATCTGTGTACATGTAGCTGGAGAGTACTGCAAGGCTCCACCAGGTATGTTCAGGCAGCAGAACTATGACTTGAGAACACATGTTCTATTATGATCCTGGTTTGTGCGTGTGCCTCATTATGGAGTTCTTGTTCGGGTATGTGTGTATTTCTGTGGGTGTCATTACCCACTGCTCCAGTGCATAACCAGCATCCCTCACTAGGTGGCCATATGGGATGTCCCCACTGGCAAATGACTGTAACAGCTGTGTCATATGCCAGACGTGGGAGTCGTGATAGATTCCAAGGCTGCCAGAACACACATTCAAGATGATGCCCTGGGCATCGCACATGACCTGGCTGTTGATGGAGGGGAAGCCCTTGCAGTTTATGTAGACCCTACCCTGCTGTCCAGATGGTGCTTTGATGTGTATGTGTGTGCAGTCTATAGCACCCACTACCTCAGGGTATTCTGCTATTTGGTGGAAGATACACATATTGCTGGTCAATGCCTCATGGGTGTTGAAGCAATATATGTGCTCACCGGCATGTGCTGACATGGCATCCAGAAACTGGTGGAGTACCCTGGATGCTGATGCCTGTGAGATCCCCATGATATCCCCAGTTGGCCTTTGGAAGGTACCTGTGGCTAGTATTCTTAAGCCTATACATACCTTGGTATCCACTGGGATGGGTCTCCCTCTGTTGGCTCTGTGTGTGAGGCATGGCCGGCACAGCTCAACAACTCACTGTAGAATGTCACTGTCCACCTTATAGTGCTCCACCATCTCCAGCTCATGTAGACCCTGGTAGGTTACCCTGGGTCTGTACACTCTTCTCCTTCCCCTCACTGTGGGTTGGTTGTCATCATTCACATCCTCACCACCCTCAGCCTCTTGCACATATTGATGTATGAGAGTGACAGCAGCCCCTAACATTTTGTTAGTTTTGTCAGGTAAAATTTCCCCATCTGTATACACTGGAGGTGTAGATATTGTGAGAACAACCACACTGGAAGATGTTTGCATAATTTACTGTAGCATGCTAGGCTGTTCCATGTGTAATTGGCTGATTCTGATACATTTCACCTGCCAGCTATGCTAGTTCTCCTTGATTGCCTTCCTACTGCTGTTTCCCCAACAAAACAGTCTGAAAGTTGTTTGCATAGTTTATAGTGGTGTGCTGGGCTGCTGCATGTGTATTTGGCTAATTCTGATACATTCCACCTGCCAGCTATGCTAGTTTTCCTTCATTGCCTTCCTACTGCTGTTTTCCCTTCCCATTGGCTTCCTGTTTACGCCCAGAGGCATACCCAGTGCTCAGATGTGAACAGAGCTGCTATTCCCTGTTTTTTTTTGGTGTGTTTAAAACCCAGTGCACACCCATTTAGGCTAAGGACAGAGTGCTCAGGAACATCTGACACACCCCCTTCCTTAGCTGTGCTTAGCTAATCGGAGGAAGGGCACTGAGTAAACTCGGATCTGTAATATATAACATTAAGTATCCTGTTTTTTGCTTATTTTTATGAGTTATTTATAGCACTTTTATTGTCTGCTGCATACTTTTCTAGCTAGTTTCACTGTGTGTGAGGTATTAACTGGAAATTGTCTACATTTATTAAGCATCTGTTTGGGTTTTTTTGTTCTGATTTCCTGCCAAGGAGTGTATCATATAGTTTGTTTGCAGTTAAAAGCTTTCTCTAGAATCTCCTTGCTCCTTCATCTGTTTAAAATTTTCATTTAAAGGCTCACTGCTGCTTTTCTGCTTTGATAAACATTTCTGCAGTTTTTGTCTACCTAAGTAGTGTGGGTATCTGAAGCATTGTCCATATTCAGGCTTGTGTTTTGGGCCTAGTTGTTTGTGGAGGCTATGAGTCTGAGCACATTTTCAAGGCCATCTTAGTTTAGCCAAAGCCATATTGCATTTCAGTGAGAAGGGATTGTTTATGGTCATTGGCTGATTGGGGATACCTGGACTACGACTTGGAGTAAGGACCTCATTGGTTCTTTCGATCTTTTTTTAAAGTTGTTTCAGGTTTCAACTTTCTGTTATCTAAGAAGTTAACTTGTGAGTGTTTCTGCCATTTCAAACTGAGCTAATCAGAGGAAGGGTACTGAGCAAACTCGGATCTGTAATATATAACATTAAGTATCCTGTTTTTTGCTTATTTTTACGAGTTATTTTTAGCACTTTTATTGTCTGCTGCATACTTTTCTAGCCAGTTTCACTGTGTGTGAGATAGTAACTGGAAATTGTCTACATTTATTAAGCATCTGTTTGGGTTTTTTGTTCTGATCTCCTGCCAAGGAGTGTATCATATTTTATTTCCCACCATCCCTCCCTTTTGGTATTGTGTTCTTATACTTGGTGGCTTTGCAGTTGCCCACCCCTACTGCAAATTTTATCTAGGACACTCCTCCCAGTCTAGTGTCATTATGCCATTATGCCTAATCCAGGGAGAACATTTGAGAAGGCCAACTCACTTACTTTCTGCTCCTCCTTTCCCCTTTCCACTTAAAAAAAAAAAAAATTCTAAGCTTGTTTCCTGCCTTTCCTGTAAGTAGTCTAGTCCAGACACAGATTTTCTGTATCCAGGTCTGTTTGTAAGCTTCTGAACCCCCAAGTCTTTCTGTGTTGGAGGGAAGCCTTCTAGCTTAATTTTGTTTTATAAAACTAGCCAGTTTTTTTAGTTTCAGCACTCAAATGTGTTTCTTTGAGCTCAGCACTTGTTCAGAACACATTGTAAGCACCAAATAAGCTACACATTACTACAGCACTCAACTTTAGAGGAAAACAGTTTTTAGTACTTAATAAATAAGCACATATCCAGGCATGTCTAAGGGTCAGCTCCCGATGTTTTCTCCTGTCTACCTGATGAATTTGGGCATCTTGGAGCAATGCAGCAATTGCCTCATGTATACAGACAACCCTCTCCTCCTACCATCCAACACTACAACCTGTGAGAGATGTACTTATATAGCAAAACTGGAAGCAAAGCTCTCTTCACTCAAGACTGTACTACAGAGTTAAGAGGAGAGGGTAAACACTTGCACCACACCACCCTTATCACATAGTCCTCAAAACCTACACCACCAAAACACACACATAGAAACACAAAACACACACCTACATTCACGGAGGCTGTCAATAAAAATATACCCAAGCAACAGGGACCTCAAATGCAGAAATGCAAGCAACTTTCACCCCCCTCAGCATAACCCAAATGACACATAGCCCACAAACTTGGTGTGCCACTCAACCATAGCCCATAAAGCATAAAAACTTACTCAACACTCTAGTCATAGGTGACTCTATAGTCAGACACACTGATGTTCCACTCACCAAGTTAAACAAGGAGAAAGTTACTGTCAGCTGCCTGTCGGGTGCCAGGATATGGCACATAATGCATGCACTTAGGTCACTCCACAACAAGTACAAATAAGATTCTGTCATTGTCCATGTTGGTGTCAATGACCTGAGATGTATCTCCCTGGACTACGTGAAAAGAGGCATGGAGGAGCTATCCAATCTTGTAGCCCAGGCAGGTATGCCACTAGCTCTGAGTAGCAACCTGCCATCACCCAGAAAAATACCACAGTACATGGACAAAATGATTGACTTCAACAATTGGCTAAGCTTCTGGTGTCATTCTAAGGGGATCCAGTATCTGTCTGCCTGGGATGACATGATCGACAAACCAAGATGCTTTGCCAGAGATGGCCTGCACCTTTTGCACTTGGGATTTTGGATACTGGCTAAGGCTCTAGCCACCCCTATAGTGCCTTTTTAGGCAAGGTTCAAAATGACAAATTCACCACCGTAACAGGTACAAGCAAGCAAAATCGGAGAGTAATGCTACTCAATGCTAGAAGTCTAAACCTCAAAATGCACTCACTTGAGGCACTTCTTAAAATGGAGATCATCGACATCTGTGCAGTGACAGAGACCTAGTTCAAAGCTCTAGAGAGCACCCCTGCATTACCAGGCTATAATTCATACCATACCTTTCGGCCACCTAACTTGGACCGAAACACTAAAGGTGAAGGCGTGTCCATATTCATTAATGATATCCAAACCTCCAGGCTAGTTGCTCTGCATAATGCATCGGAGATTATCCAAGTGCAACTAACTCTGGGCAAGTCCGCAATCCAAATTGTAGCTTGCTACAGATCCCCCACCATGCCCCAGTATTCCCACTCCTCATTTCATGACACACTGGAAAATATTATGGTACAACCTAACACCCTAATAATGGGCGATTTCAACTACTCATGTACAAACTCTTGTGCTCAATGTTTTCTGGAATTCATAAATTCTAATGCCTTGGATCAACCTATCCACACCCCCACCAGGGGCAGCAATATCCTAGATCTGATCATTACCAACATGGGCAACCGGTGTTCCACAACAGTGGTCAATTCCTTCTTGGTCAGACCTGACCACAAGCTAATCACCCTAGACATCCACATCCTGCCCCCACCCCCCATTAGGGAAACCACCGTAAAAAATTTCTCCAAAGCCAACTTCACGCTTCTTAAGACAGAAGTAGCAAACTTCATGACACCCATGCTGATGGAAAATAGAGGTACAACTGCTGAATCCTACACAAATAAACTTTATAAGCACTTACACAAGTGCATGGATTGTACAATCCCTAACAGAACCAAGATGCTATCCTCCAAAAAAAGGAAGTCAATCTAGTGGTCCCCTGCCATAAACAAACTACAGCAGAAGAAAGAAACTGCTGCAAACAAGTAAAATCCCATGACTGGAGGAACTCCCTGGTCAGCCTCAGTAAGAAGATGAGATCCATCATAAAATCCTCCAAAGCTAGTTACAAAAACAAAATTGCCACTGATTCTAAAGGCAACCACAAAGCATTCTATAGCTATGTCAAGAATTTCAATGGCAACACTCAGATCTGCTCTGAGTTACAGCACACTGGCACTAAATATACAGAACCAACTGATATTGCCAACATCATGGCAGATAGGTTCAGTGCTAATTTTACCACCCTCTCATCCCCTAAAGGGCCCATCTCTATACTGGAAGAATACAAGGTTCCTGTAATCACAGCTGCACAGGTAAAAGCACACTCTCCAAAGCCAAGAACACAGCATCCATAGGACCTGACAACATCCCAGAATTCATTCAACACAAACTACAGAACAAACTGGCACCCCACCTAAGTAACCTGTTCAATCATAGCCTCATCTCAGGCTTTGTCCTCACTGAATGGCCAACAGGGGGAGCCACCACATACCCTGGGAACTACTGCCCCATTAGCCTGATGAGCCTGGTCTGCAAGGATATGGAACGTATCATCATGGAACTTATAAACAATGCCAATGGTAATCTCCAAACTCTGGACTCCACCCAGTTCGGGTTTGTAAAAGGCAGATCATGTCTCCTAATCCTGATACTTCTTTGAAGCGGTCATCAAAGCCATAGTTGAGGGTAAGGTGGTTCACACAGCCTATCTAGATCTCACCACGGCTTTTGACACCAAATCTAACTTCAGACCAGTGACAAGAGGAGTACCCCAGGGATCAGTCCTCAGTCCTCTCCTGTTTGGTATCTACTTCTCTGAAGTACAAGATAACACAGAGGGTCTTTGGCTAACAAAGTTCACAGATGACTGCAAACTAGGAGCCATAATCAAAACTCCTAATGATGTGGGCATCCTGCAAAAGGGCCTTACTGAGACAGATACCTGGTATCAAAGCCATAGCTTCAAGCTCAATGCAAAAATGTGCATTGTCATCCTTTTGGTAAAAATTCTGTACCCATGAACTACCACATAGGCGGTAGTCTGCTGTGTCTTTCGGCTTTTCCCGGTTAGGGGTCACCACAGTGGAACTCCGGTCCGCTAATGATTGGCAGTTGATTTTTACATGCTGAGTTGCCAGCCCTAACGCACAACACACACACACACACACACACACACACACACACACACACACACACACACACACACATTTATACACATTTTATGCACACAAAAACACACACACACCATCGTGTGTGTGTGTGTGTGTGTGTGTGTGTGTGTGTGTGTGTGTGTGTGTGTGTGTGTGTGTGTGTGTGTGTGTGTGTGTGTGTGTGTGTGTGTGTGTGTGTGTGTGTGTGTAGATATATATATATATATATATATATACACTCTCTCTCTCTCTATATATATATATATATATATATATATATATATATAGGGTTCCTATCGCTTGATCGAAAATTGTAAATGGTGACCGCGTATTGAGCGAACCCCGATTGGTCGAAACGTTGCACGTGTAACATGGAAATCGCCGTAGGGAATATTTTCCCTTTACTTCAATGCAGTGCGATCACAGAGCAGGAATATTTAAGTAGTGGGGGTGTTAGGGACTTGCACCACAGCCTTCAGCATTTAGGTAAGTATAGTTTTTCATTTTTATTTTTTTATTATATTTTCGAAATTTCAAACATCGCTCGTATGGTGTCGACCATATGGTGTTCGTTGTTTGAAACTTTCGAAAATATAATATAAACCATATATATATATATATATATATATATATATATATATATATATATATCTGGGTTGATATCACTTACCCGAACTGCAGGATGTCGAATGGCTGATGTGCAAACTCACGGTTCCTAAGGGCAGGAAATCGAATGACAAGTGTTCGAACGAGGTTAGTCAACAGTTAAGAGTTAAGGTAAGTTAAGTGATGTACAGAGACTGAGGAGTGAGGTCACGTTTCAGTTAAGAACAGGGAAGTAGCCCATTTCCTCATTGTAGTGCAATCTTGGAGTTGGTATATTTAAGTGGGGGTGTGTGGGGGGTGCAGGGGTGCAAGGGGTCATAGCCCCCCTGCAAAATAATAGAGGTGAGCTAACTGCCATGTCTGGAAGAGGGGAATGTCAACATTATGGAATGCACTTTACCGTGCAAACTATTTTCGACATTCCTCTTATTTGATGTGTTAGGGCAAGATGTTATTGTTTAGTCGAATGCACGTTTGATGTTAGTGCATTCAACCTTATCATGGTAAACCTATGAATGTGTGTATGTGTATTTGTATATATACAGAAATATGTTACATTACCTTAATTTCAAATAATCAAAAATCAAAGGTACAAGACGACAACACCGAAATGGCTTAAGATCGAACATTTAGGTTCCTGAAGTTCAAAACAGTGAAACAGCAACTGCACATGCTCCACAGCACTCAAAGCTTCTAAATGGAGATTGTTTTACAGTGAGGATCGGGAAATGTACCTTTTTCCTCAGCGTAGTGTGATCTTGGAATTTGTATATATAATTTGCAGGGGGTACAGGCATGCAGGGGAGTTTGCCCCCCTGCAAAAATGTTAGAGAAGGTGTACTTTTGTGGGTTTTTTTAAAGAGCTGCTCTTTCACTGTTTTGGACTTTGGGAAATGAAATATTCAGTCTTATGCCATTCCAGTGTTGCCATCTCACTCCTTTAATTTTTCATTTGAAATTTTGGTACTGTAATATAGACACTTATGTAGATCAGAGTGTGTGATATTCCTTTAAGGAGCTCTCCAGTGAGTCAGCACATGCATATAGGTTCTGAGCACGTGCAAGCAAGAGTGCCATTTTGAGTGAGCAGCCAGAGTGTTAGTGTGCAAGTATGTAGTCAGTCAATTAGTTAGATAGTTCATTTAAGGTTAATGTTCCTGCCATCCATCCTGATGTATTTGTTCCATCCTGATGTATTTGTATACAATGAGCTACTTAAATGAACACCCAAGCCTCAACATCTGCTTAATGCACATAAGAAGAGTGATATCATGTCAGAATGGGATCCAGAATTACAGCCATGAGGCAACCAGTTAAAGCTGAGGAATATACAGGAGTGGATCATCCCTACTGCTCAAACAACTCGCAAACAGGTCAGAAACAAATTCCAGGTACTAAAACTCACTTAAATGATTTATTTTGCTAAAAATATAAAACAAAACACTCAGAATGCTCAAAACAACTTTCTTATTAAACAAAATTTCCGAAACTGCAACATATTGATAAAAATATTCAAATAATTACAAAAATGTTTGAAACAATATCTGAATTACATAAAATATACAAAAAAGGGAAAAACGACCACATTTTTTCACTGTGTGATACTTTTTCATATTAACTAGAGCTATTCAAGATATCCAAAGTGTGCAAAGTGTTTGCAAGTTTGTGCAGTATTACAGTGCAGTTATTTCACAAAGTACAATAATTTCAAAGAATATTTTGCAAAGTACAGTTATTTCAAGGCAAATTTTACAGAGTACAGTATTTTGAAGAGTTTTTGTGCATTTCAATATTATTACATGTACCTGGTGTGTGTGAATGTTCGTACATAATTACAAGGGCCATTTTGCAATGTGTTTTACTATAATCTGTGGGCATGGCAGAATGTTTTCACAGACATCCACTAGTTATGGTTGATAACAATATTGCAGAAAATTGGAGAGCGTTTGAACAGGAATAAGATATTTCCATACAAGCTGCTTTTTCTGACAAAGGCACATGTACAAAAGCATTTATTCTGCTTAATTTAACTGGTTCAGAGGCCACTGAAAGAGGATGTTCATTTGTGTATGCACTTGCTGTGTTTGTAGGGGAGGGAGAAGACCACCATATAGTGCTACAGGCTGAAACAAGAGAAGACACAGATTGATTAAAACATAAACTGAAAGAAATGTGTAACCCCAAATGAATATTACAATGGAAAGGCACTTATTTTACACAAGGGTTCAAAAGCCTGGTGAAAGTTTTGCAGCATATATAGCTGACTTGATAAACAAGACTAAACATGCAGATTTGGTGATTTGATAGATGAGTTGATAAAAGACAAGCTTGTGTGTGGTATTAATAATGACACTGTGAAAAAGATTTTGCTTCAAGACAGTCATTTAATGTTAAATAAGGCCATTGAGATTTGTAGATATACGAGTTTACAGAAAAGCATGCAAGTATGCTTACAAATGAGAATAGCAGTGGAAGGCACAGTGATAAAGCTCATGTTGATAGCATGCAGCATGTGGTTAAAAGAAACAGGCCCAAGCACATGGCCGCTACTGCAGGTCCTGTAACAGTCCCTGAAAAACCCTGAGTCTTTCCCGCAAATTCCAGAGCATGCTCAGTGAAGCATAAGGGTAGGTCAGAACTCAAAACATGTGCCCCCACCCAGATTCATAGGAAACTGTCATAACTGTAGTGGAAATCACAAACCCAAAAGAGAAAAGTGCTTAGCTTTTGGTCAGCAGTGTCATTCTTGCAATATGTAGAATCATTTCAAAAGGTTTTGTAAATGAAATAAGGCACATTCTTTTATTAAAAGAGGGCATTTCAAGAGGCAAGTTGATCAACTCAGAAGCTGCAACCCTACTTTTTATGTTGATAGTGTATCTGTGCTTGGTGAAACAGTCAATGCAGCAGATGTGTGGGCAAAGAATTAAATCTTTTGTACTGTTTTGATTAATTAGAGTCCCATAGAGCTCAAAGTAGATACTTGCCGAAAGTGCAATATTATATTAGTAGAAACATTTGCTAGAGTAAAATCTGCAGAACATCTTGATTTGACAAAGTGTGCAAAGCTTGTTGCGTATGGTGATGAAGAGATTCAAACTGAAGGCTCAGTAGTGCTTTCATGTTACTCTGCTGGGAACAGCTATGACTTGCAATTTTTCATAGTCAAGAGATATGTGCAGTCATTATTAGCCCTCAGAGACAGTTTGAAAATGGGACTGCTTTCACTTAATAAAAAAGTTCATCATGTAAGCCTGAATGGCAACAGCTTAAATTTAGTCCAAACTATTTTTTTGAGTATGCTGATATTTTTTTTTGTAGACAAGCTAGGCAAACTACCAGTTGTGTACTCCATGAAGTTAGGTCCAGAAGTCAGTCCAGTTATCAGACCAGCACAGAATGTTCCAGTAACTATGATTGCTGAGTCAAAGCTGAGCTAGAAAAAATGGTGCAGTTAGGAGTAATTTGTCCAGTAGAAGAACCTACTGAATGGGTATCCTCCATGGCAGTGGCTCATAAGAAAAGCTCAGATGATATCAGAATACGTATTGATCCAAGATATCTGAACAAAGCATTAAAAAGACCTCAACATTGTATGCACACAGTTGAAGAGGTTGATGCCCTAAATGCCACTGTTTTTTTCTGCATTAGATGCAAAAAGTTCATTTTGGCAAATTTCACTTGACCAAAAATCTTCATTGTTAACCACATTCAGTACACCATTTGGGAGATACAGATTTCTGAGAATGCCATTAGGAATAAATTCTTTCAGTGGAGTCTTTCAGTGTGCGATGCAGTAAATTTTTTCTGCCTATCCATGTGCTATTATAGTAGATGATATTCTAGTAGGAGGCAATGATGAAGTCAAACATGACAGAAACTTCACAAAGTTCTGGAAAGCATACGTGAAGTGAATCTTAAGCTTAATCCTCAGAAGTGCAAGTTCAGGCTATAAGAAGTTACTTATGTTGGTCACTGATTTACCAGTTCAGGCTTATGACCAGATCCTTCCAAGCGGACAGTAATGCCAGCTCCAGACAATGCACAAGCCCTACAACCGTTTCTTGGCATGGTCAACTATCTAGGCAAGTTCATTCCAGACTTAAGCCAACTTTCAGCATTGCTAAGGGAACTGACATGCAAAGATGTAATTTGGTCACGGTCAGAGCAGCACCAAAGTGTATTTGATGTCCTGAAACAGAAAATTGCTAACCCACCAACTCTCAGTTACTATTTATTTTATTTTTATTTTATTTATTTTACAGTTGTTTACCAGGAAAGTCCATCTGGACACAGGTCCTTTTTCAGTGGAGACCAGGGGAGAAAAGCTCCACATAATACTATTTACATAACATCATAAATACAGATGCA
Source organism: Protopterus annectens (assembly GCF_019279795.1). Lineage (NCBI taxonomy): Eukaryota > Metazoa > Chordata > Ceratodontiformes > Protopteridae > Protopterus > Protopterus annectens. The sequence continues at coordinate 547,843,273 of NC_056737.1, forward strand.
ATATTACATATGATATTCAAAAAACAGTTAATCTTTCCTGTGAAACTTCTACATTTGGTCTAGGTACAGTCATTCTTCCAGAGGGTAGACCAGTAGCCTATGCATTGAGAACTATTACCCAAACTTAGATGCAGTATGCCTGGACTCAGAAAGAGCTTTTTCAATTGTGTTTGCATATTTGAAGTTCCGTATTTATATTTATAGTTGACCTATCCAGATCAAAACTGACCAACAACCTCTTGTTACTATTTTGAGAAAGCCTATACATACAGCCCCAGCTAGACTACAGCATGTGATGCTCAAATTGCAAAAGTATAATTTCACTCTTGTTTTCATGAAAGGCAAACTTCTTTATCTTGCTGATACTTTATCCAGATTGCTCAGAAAAAAACACAGAACAGCATAACAATGAGCAACTTGATTTTGAGATCATGGAAGTGAGAAATCTTTCTTCCACACATCTTGATGAGCTCAGACCTCACACAGCTACAGATCCAGTTCTCCAGAAGCTAAACCTCTTTATCAGTTGAGGATAGCCTTCAAAGCAATCTTGTTTACCAGTAAAAGTGCAACCATATTTTCCATACAGAGATTAGATTTTGTTAAGCAATTGTGTCATCATGAAAGGTCCTAAAGTGATTATTCCAAAATCCTTGCAACAAGGGTTCATTCAGATTTTGCATCGTGGCTACCCAGGAACTGTTCTACCAAAAGAAGCTCTAGAGGTTTCATATTTTGGCCTTCTGTGTCAAGAGATATTGAGAAAATACTTTCAACTTGTTTGGTATGTAATAGTGCAAAGTCACATCAACAGAAAGAACCACTTCAATTAAGCCAGATTCCTGAACTACCTTGGTCAATAGTAGCCACATATATCCTTGAGTGGAATGGTCAATATTATTAGGTGTAAGTAGACTCTTATTCAAATTGGTGTGAGATTGACCTGCTTCCCAACCTAACTTCCCATACTGTCATTACTATACTAAGTTAATGAGACATTTTTCTGTCCATGATAGTCTGCACAGAGTTATTTCTGACAATGGTGCACAGTTTACTAGTCAGCAGTTCAAGAAATTTGCAGAAGAGTGGGACTTTGTTCGTATTATGAGTAGTCCTGAATACCCTCAGTAAAACAGCTTGGCTAAAAGTGCAGTTTGAAGTGCAAACAGCTGTTAGAGAAATCCAGACATGACAATACTGATGTTTTTCTCAACTTGTTAAATCTCTTGTTAAATCTCAAAAACATTCCTAGTCATAAACATCTTGGTTCACCTTCCCAGAGACTTATGTTGAGACAAACGAGAACCACCTTACCAATCATCAGTAATTTATTGGTTACAAGTGCTAAGTACAACAAACCAGTAAAAGCCCAGCTGTTGAAAAAGTATTTCTCCCAGAAGTCTTTATATGATAAAACCAGCAAACAGTGCAGTTCTTTGAAAAAAGGGGAGATAGTAAGGATGCAGACATCAAAAGGTTTTGTTTGCATTATATTTGTGAAAAGCTTGTGTCATAAGCCGAGATCATCCATTATGAAATCACAAGGAATGGAATTCAGATTAAATCGTAAGCATCTATTACCAGTATCCGACAGTACCTTGCCTGTGACAAGGACTCTGGTTCTCAGAGTGACTTGTCCAATGTTTCTGTTCCAGAGAACATTCCATCAGCAATCCCTGTTCCTGAAAAAATCCCTGAAACTGCTCAAGCAGAACATTCCCCATTGACCATCCCTGTTGCTAAATCCAGTCCTAACAATTATGTCACGAGATCAGGTTGTATCTAGAAACCTAGTACCAGATACATGGCAACCTGGACATGACTGTTGTTTTTCTTTATTAGTGTCTGTATAATTGAATGGCTATTGAAATGCTATTGTTTATATAAGACAGCTCAGTAAGGAGGGAGGATGTAGATCAGTGTGCATGATATACCTTTAAGAAGCTTTCCAGTGAGACAGCACATGCATATAAGTACTGAGCACAAGCAGGCAAGAGTGCCATTTTGAGCGAGCAGCCAGAGTGTGAGCATGCAAGTATGTAGTCAGTCAGTGAGTTAGATAGTTCAAGTTTAATGTTCCCGCCATCCATACTGATGTATTTGTATACAATAAACTACTTAAACGAACACCCAAGAATCAATATCTTCTTAATGCACATAAGAAGAGCAACACCATATGTACATATGTATATATATATATATATATATATATATACAGAGAGAGAGAGGGAGAGAGATTTAGTTTGACTTGCACAGAAAGTGTTTGATTGGAGAGGAATCATACCAGTTGTTGGTCAGGTTGCTTGGGAGGGAATTTAGCTCTGTTAGACAGCAAGCTCTTTTGTAGATGAGTTATGTCCTATGCTTACACATGATAAATTATATATGGACATTAACTAAAATGCTCATTTTATTAGGAGCGCATTATATTCTGTTGTATCTGAGCTATGACTATATGAATAAATTACATTAAATGTAACTAATCTTTTTCACTGCTGTTCATGCAGTACAATCAATTTTGTTTGTATTCTATAAAAATTTATAAAGATTAGGAGGACCTTCCAGCTTACCAATACAAATATAAAGGAGGAATGATCAATACTTCAGAAATACATGTAGAACAAAATATGAATACTGTAGTTCTAGACATTAAATTAATGTATCTCAGCCACTATATATTTTAACTTCAAATTAAAAACTGCATTCGTTGATAGAAATCTTGATTAATTACATGTTTACAGCAGATGTACACCTGTTTTCCACACAGTAACAAATCGGGAATATGGCCTGGTAGCTGTGACATATTTTATTTGTTATTACAAGGTTCTAGTCATTCAGCTGGGAATGTCAATAATCTATGGATTTTATTTAATATAGTAACAGAGTCTACTGTTAAAAGCAAAGAAGGGAGAAGTTATGCAAAATGAATCAATCACGGTTGGCACACTGGCCAATCATTCTTTGGGACTGCTACTTAAATATGTAGCCTCTGTGAGGCAGAAAAGATGAGTGGACAAGGTAAAAGTCCAGGTTTATAATAAGCATACAAAAGTATTTAAATAAAAAAGAAAAGCCACAGAAGTCTTTATAATTGTAAAATACTCTGGCACAACTGACCCAGACAATCAAATAGCCAGAACAGGCTCTGCCATACAGGCTCTGCCATATACGTGACAGCTCATGGAGTTCCTATTACACAAACAATGTTGGAGATACAGAAAAGGTCCTGGAATAGGTAAAATATATAAAAAATACATGTTAAAAGAGTAAAACACAGAACAAATAAATAAATAACCCTAAGAGTTTCTCTTATCAAAATACAGGCTAAATTAATACAACCCAATGAATATTTACGGCTGCTGTTTAACATACACCAACATTTAATGGATATCTAACTGCCTTGTCTTTTGCCCCACTGCTTTTAACACAATTTAGATGCGTTTCAAAGCATGTTGGCACTATGTTGTTTATTGAGTTGTTGTACAAATTTAACTTACTATTATAACCAAAATATCATAGTACCATTGTCATGGGAATACAGAAATAATCACAAGAGGGCCTAGCTATTAGGTTACTTTATGCATGGATTGTGCAATTTAATTCCTTGGGCTTCACCTTCATGGGAAAATATAACAATAATATAATAGCAATGAGATAACTGTAACTGTTATACACTGAACTGGTTCAGAATTATATTTCTTACTTTTTTTAATGTAACTAATGTATAGGAACACTCCTTGTGTTGAAAGCATTTACTGGAGATGTGTTACTTAAGTACTCTGATGTCTCTTGCATTTATGTTTACATAATTTATTTATCTACTTGACATTTGTTTACCGGGGTGGTCTGACTGGGTCTATAGAACATGTTTTCAGCAGAGGCCCGGGGACAAAAACTCCACATACAGGACAATACAAATACAGTATAATCCAATACAATAAAGATTACATTAGAAATACTATACAAAAAATAAGCTGAAAGAACAAACTGCTACAAGATGTTGTAATATGTTACAACACATCTAAACAGTTCTATACAGTTAAAACATTACAGACGATAATAGCCACTCTCATCACACATGATGTAGAAATAGCAGCCAGAAAGTTAGTGATGCAGACATATGGTGAGAGAGAGTTAAGAAGAATAGAAGCAATAAACCATGAGCAGCAGCTTAAGGATATGGTATAGAAGCAGAGAAGGCATTAGATGAGCTTTAGGATCTTGCAATCTGTGAGGGATTGAAATGAGAGAGAAGAGGAAGACCTGAGCATTAGGAAGGCTTTATGCAACAGCAGAGCCATGTGTTTTTGAGATGATTTTTTAAAGAGGCTTTGAAATGGGTTAGGCCAGGAATAAACCTGATAGCTGAAGGTAGTGAATTCCAATGTATAGAGGCAGAGTATGAATACAGAGACTGACCAGGTTTTCTTGTGGGTTTTGAGAAAGCTAAAAGATTTTTGTCTTCTGATCATAGGGATCACTGGAATCGTAGGGATCAGGGAATACTGATCGATTTAGTGTGTAAGGTGCGACTAAATTGGCTAGTGCAGGACAGACAGTAGGCTTAAAAATAAGGTTGTGCAAGGTGGATGGCTGAACAAAGGCAAGGTGGTAGGGTAGTTCAAGCCCATTTAATTCTAGAAGTGGTTTACAGTGGTGTGTGTGATATTTAGAGTTTGCGACAAACTTTGCAACTTTCTTGTAGCAGTGTTCCAACTTGCTTAGGGTAGAATTTTGTAAGTTAGTTAAGATAGGGGCACCATTCAGAAGAGATGGAATTAAAAATGTTTTGCAAGGGTAGTTTTGGTTGCTGCAGTAAAACAATGTTTGTTTCTATATGAGTCCCAGTTTTTGATGAATTTTCTTTATATTTTGCTGTATATAGGGGTCAAATAAAAGTTTGTTGTCAATGATAACACCTAGAAGTTTGGTTTCCGGTACTATTTCTATGTCAGTGTTGTCAGATGCAAGGATATTGAAATCATCAGTGACAAGGGAGGTGTTTTATGGATGAAAGAGCACTACTTTTGTCTTGTTTGGATTAAGAAATAGTTTGGCATTTCCTAGCCAGGATTCAACTGCTGTAAAGGACTGTTGAGTTTTTGAGAGTAGTTCTGGTAGTGATTGAGCAGTGCAGATTATGGTAGCATCATCAGCATACTGAATTAGGGTCCCAGGGTGAGAGGCAGTGTGAAGGTTGTTTGTGAAAATGTTGGAGAGTAGGGTCCTAGGATGGAGCCTTGGGTGACTCCTCCAGTAGGGCTGTGGAGAATGGGTGAGAGTTTGTTGGACCATTTCACTGCTTGTTTACGATCCTTGAGGTAGCTCTGAAACCATTTTACTATGTTATGTGAGAAGCCTAAGTTAGACAGTGTGTTCAAAAGTAATGGGTGAGACACTGTGTCAAAGGCCTTGGAGAGATCAAGGAATACTGAGGCTATATCGCATCCTGCATCTCTGGTCTTGTTCACAGTGTCTGTAAAAGATAATAGGACTGTAGCTGTGCTGTGGCTAGGTCAGAAGCCATGTTGGGTTTTGGTTAAAAGATTGTTTTGCAATAGATATTGCATTACCTGCTGATGGATACCTCTCTCGAGAATTTTGGATATGGGTGACAAGATAGATGTAGGACGGAAATTGGATGGATCAAAAGAGTTGCCTCCTTTGTTGAGGGGGGGGGTGAGATTGTTTCCATATGGTAGGTACTTCTGATTCGGATAAAGACCTATTTATAAGGATACTGACTGGGTAGACAACTGAGTTAGCAGCCAGTTTGAGGTAGTATGGGTGGATGTTGTCAGCTGAAGTAGAGCAGGTTTTTAGTTTTTGTAGCAGTTTCTTAATGGTGTCAATTAGTATGGGCAGAAATGAGAATGGGGTTTGTATGACATTTTGTTGAGTATGGAGGTTAGTAATGACAGGGTTAGAAGTAGTTGATGGCCTGGGGTTGGTGTCTGAATAGGTTGAAGGGTGTGGGGTCCAGCATTAGGGGAGTTAGTTAGTAGGTCTGAAATTGATTGTATGAAGTGCTTGTTAAAGTTTTCAGATATTTGTGATGGAGGGGTATGAGGAGATAGGGGATGTTCTCTATTTCTTCCAGGGTTAAGTAGAGAAGATATGGAGTGCCAGCATTTACTGGGGTTGATGTTATGCTGGAATTGAAGCTGGGAATAATATGACTTATCTCTGTTGATTAGTTTTGTCACTTTGTTACGTAGTGTTTTGAAATTAACATGATTTGTTCATTTTTTTTTGTTTCCAGGTTGACCAGGGTAGGTCCCTTTACTTCATCAGGTGTTTACATTCCTTAGAGAGCCATGGTCCTGGGTTCTTTTTGATTCTTTTCATACGAATGGGAGCTGGTGTATTAAGTCTGTGAAGGAAGGTGTTATTAAAGTATAGTACAGCATCATTAAGGGGTAGTTGTTTAAGGGTTGTCCAGTCTGTTTCCTGTAGTAGATTGTTGAATTTATGCTGACAAAAATTAATTGAGTTCCTAACTGATTTTATAGTGTGTAGCCTTAGTTGTTGGGAGTTTGTTCCAAGGGAGTAAGCTGGTAGGATGATCACTGAGGGAGCTAGCCAGTGTACCAGAAGAGGGGTAATTAACAGGGTGGGATACTAGAATCCAGTCAAAGGTGGATTGACAGGCAAGATCATTGCTGTATCTTGTTAGAGCATTGATAAGCTGAAAATAAAAACATACAGATTTATACTACTTGTGGGGGAGTCGGAAGCTATTGTTTACCAATCTATATGTATGTCTCCTAAGATTATTGTTTCAAGGTTTATTGTTTGGGATATCCAGGATAAAATATTTTCCAACACTGGTATATTCTTACCTGGTGGGATATATATTATTATTATTATGCAAATTATTTTTGATATATTAAGGTTCAAAAAGGAGATTAGTACCTCAGCACTGGAAAAGATGGGTGTATTACTGGTATAGGGTGTGATGTTGAGTGTAGAGGGGTATAGAAGTGTTATCCCTCCCCCTTTTGTTTAAATCTATCTCTTCTGGTTATTGCAAAGTTTGGCGGTATTATTTCTGAATCTTTTACATTGGGATGTAGCCATGTTTCAGTAAGGGCTATTATGTCAGGTTTATTTTGATCAATCCAGGCACGCAGTGGGACTATTTTATTACATATACTTCTAAGGGTATGTGTAAGTATGTTTAAATCTTTGGGGTTGCTCTTTTGTTTGGGAGTAGAGGGCAGGCCAGGGTTAGGATGTACATCTCCACATTTGAGTAGATAGGTAATGAGGAATGCATACCATGGGAAGTGTTTTTTATTCTTAGGTGAGAGTACTGGTGTCAAGTGTGGTTTCATAGGAGATAAGGAGGCCAGTTCATGGCTTGAATAGAATGGGAGGGTATAGGAGAAAAGCTATGTTGTTGATTGGGGAGAGGGTAAGAGGAGGTTGTTGATGTGTATTGGTGTGTGGGTGTAGGCAAAGACATAGCTGTAGTGAGGTTGAGAATTAAGAGTAAAGAGGCTAGGTAAATTAGGAGGAGCATGTCAACTGAGATGGTGGGTTTAGAAATAGTAAAAGTGGTATTTGTGTGTTTGAATGTAGTGCAGGTGTAAATAAAGATTGCTATCATGTGATATGTGTGCAGCTGAGGGTAAGGTTGGAATGTTTTGACTTCAGAGTGGGCTTTGATAATGTGGTTAGGTGTTTTACCTTGCAGTCTGTGATAAGGATGGGTGGGGTTGATGTGATTGGTCAGTAGTATAATTGTGGTGCAATGCTAGTTTGTATGTATAGTAGAAGAGAAGGTGGTAAGTTGAGTTAATTTAATTTAAAATAGTTTGAGGTAGTGATTGTATTGTAATGGTAGAGTAGAGTAAGATGCAAAAAGGTATAGTAGTGGGCATGTGAGTTCAAGGGGATGGATTTAAGGAAGAGCAGATAAGTTTGGCTAAATAAAATAAAGTTTTGCATGAAATGTGGGTGTGGACAAGGTTGGGTTGTATGTAATTGGATCATAAAAAATGAAGGGGAGTAGTTTGCTTAGGATAAGAGTAGAGGTGCTGGGGGAGGGTGGGATATGGGGGAAGGGCAGGAGAGTGGAGCAAACAGAGGAGGAAGAACCACCCAGATGGTTTACCACCATAAACAATCAGTGAGGTAGGATGTTCATGGATACAAAAGACAAGGTGTCTGAACTCTAAATACTTGTCTCGAGTCACAGCATCTAATTTTATATTTATGGGCTTTTCAATGTCTTTCCAGGGATATGTTACACTGATAAGAGTAAAATATGCTGAAGTGTTACTGTAGCTTCACCTTCAGCAGTAAAAAGGCCTATGAGTGTGGGTGAATGAGTGGGGGATGGGGATATCCCTCCAGCAGATTCAACACTACAAAACAATGCAAACCAGACTTAACAAATGAAGTTATTTGCATGTTGCCTTACATAGATTTAACTTTATTTGTTGCTTGTATACTTCTTGCCAACTGCAGGTGAAATTCAGTTGTTCAATTTCTTTAGGTAGTGTGATATAAGTCTGACTACTGCTGCTGCTGCTGCAGAAGGAATATGTGCTTGTTTCACTGGCAGGGAGAGAGAGAGAAAAAGTTAAGGATTTCTTCATGGTTGAACTAGCTAGGTACAGTACTATTTGTCTATACTCATCCACCTTAAGTAATGTTTGGCAAGCAAGAGGAGTGCACTATATTTCACCGTTTTGCATTTCAGCTTTCTAACCATTAAACAGGACAATAAGCATAGAGGAGATATTTGTAGGTATGCACATTTGGGATTACTAAAAACAAAAATGGTGGCTTCCACAGTATAGAAGGACAGAAAGAAAAATATGCTAAAATAACAAGAGATATGTGTATGCATGCAAGTGTGGGATTATTGAGATGTAGGTTTACAGATGTTAGAGAGACAGGAGGCAAGCCTATCCATTAGTTCCCACTCTTTGCTACACAACATACAATCTGTAAATCTGATATTTAAGCACTTAGAAAAGGCAGCCAGCTAGACAATTTAACATAAATAAAAATAAAAAAAGGAAGCAACTCTAGAGAATGGCAAAACTCTTCACAAACAGAAACCCTCATATACTAACAACCAGCTACATTATCCAGTAACTGTGGTGTTCATACAAACATAAAATCAGGTATTACAATAGAAGCCTTCAGTAGAAGTGAATGGAAACATATATACATAACATAAACATATGTACTACAGATTAGGAGGGAGAAAGAAAAGAGAGAGAGAGAGAGAAAAAAAAAAGAAAGAACACTTAGCCGGATGGCAACAGACTATAGCCTTATTTGATATAACTGCAGTACAAACAAGAAAAATGTTGATGGTTATACTGAATCCTACTGTAAAACACCCAGCCAGTAGAAACTTGATAATTCAATTTCTACACATTAATAGCAGTAATAGCAGAAAGACAAACTTTGATGCTATTAGTGCAACTTAGAATAAAAAGTCAGTAAACGTGCTGATATATGTACTACACATTAACAGCAAAAACACAGCACTTAGCCACAATTAAACACATTGAAATCTTAGCTATATATTTCTAGTATGTTTGAACCAAAATGAAATAAACCATAATGATTAAGAAAATACAAGAATCCACTGTACCTTTTTGTAGAGTGAAAGCAGTTGGATGGAGACACATACTTGGGACATAGGTTAGTGAAGTGACATTGAAGTTGGAGGCACAGTGGCAAGTTTAGTGGGAGAACAAGCTGTGATTCAGGGAGGAGCATTCAGTTCCTTGAGTAGAAAGCAGCCCCCCCCCAGATGGTTTACCACCATAAACAATCAGTGAGGTAGGACATTCATGGATACAAAAGACAAGCTGTCTGAACTCTAAATACTTGTCTCGAGTCACAGCATCTAATTTTATATTTATGGGCTTTTCAATGTCTTTCCAGGGATATTTTATACTGATAACAGTGTAATATGCTGAAGTGTTAATCTAGCTTCACCTTCAGCAGTATAAAGGCCTATGAGTGTGGGTGAATGAGTGGTTGGTGGGGATATCCTTCCAGCAGATTCAACACTACAAAACAATGCAAACTTGACTTAACAAATGATGTTATTTGCATATTGCCTTACATAGATTTAACTTTACTTCTTGCTTGTGTATGTCTTGCCAACTGCAGGTGAAATTCAGCTGTGCAAGTTCTTTTGGTAGTGTGATATGATAAGTCTGACTACTGCTGCTGCTGCAGAAGGAAAATGTGCTTGTTTCACTTTTTGCAGAGTGAAAGCAGGTGGATGGAGACACACACTTGGGACATGTAGTGAAGTGACACATAATACAAATGGTGCTATGGCGATGTCAGGGCTTATTTTTGTTGCAGTCATTTCACCTAGTTTTACTTTGAAATGCAAATCAAATAAAGTATCATTGTGACATCTACTCTAAATTCAACACTAAAGGTATTAATATCATTTTTTTGCAAATTATTCATTTAGAACATGATGTCAGGCTTTCATTTTTGGCAAGTTTAATTTTAATTTTTGTTTCAGTTGAATTGATCTTTTTTTACAGCTTTATTTGTCCAAGAACTTAAGACAAAAACATTCCATATATGATATCATCACTAATTTTATTAACACAAATGGTGAATAATATAGCGCAAAATATTTGAACTACTGATACATATTATCAACACATTTGTTTATTAAACATATTTTCATATCTGTTAACATACCTACATAAGAACATTAACAATATAGGCAGTGTTAACCAATCACCCTCAAAGTTAGACAAGCAGCATTACACACTCCACTCAATCCGCACCCAAAATATTGTGAGACAGCATATCTCTGCTCACCTCAAAACCAAAAAAGGAAAGGGGAAACAGAAGAAAGGCTGTCTACCAGCATGACTAAAGGCTGTCTCTTCCCTTTATTTTTTTTTAATACTGCCCATTGATGTCTTGTGCAATCAATGCCATGTGCAAATTAAACAAGTCTAGTCTGATATCATTTAAATCCTCTCTGTACCAAACAGGATCCCTATCATTGAATTCCTGATGCTTGACTACTCTCACACTTAAACCTCTCAAAGCTCTTGTAGCTCTCAACCTCTTACTGCAAGAAATATTGACAAAGGCCCCAAAATAGGGACAGATTTTAAATATTGCTCTTACAAACTTAGAGAGTAGCTAGAGTAACAGAGTTTGTAATAACATACATTTTCTGAAGGATTTGAAGTATGAAACTCAAATGTGTGTCATTATTTGGTAATGTCAGTCTTTATAATCCCAGTGACTTGCCAGAAAACCACAAATAATTTTATGAGGAGCACACCAAAAATATGAATAAAAAATCTGGACATTCTGAAAAATCTGGATAGTTGAAAGGCATAGCCCTTGATAACCTATAAATGGCAAAATGCCTAGCCCTCTCTAAAGCAATAAAACTAGCCACCTGCTTCCATATTAGCCTAGGGATAATCTCTGACCATAATCATGTGTGGATGTTTTGTCATAATTTAACTATGTCCTTAACTATCCAGGCCAATAATTTTCTTTTGGGCACCCACCCTAAGTCATTCCCATAATACTTTGGTAACCCACCACACTGCTCTTTTCTCTTCAAACTTGAAGAATAATTGATGGCACAGCAAGCCTCTGAATCCACACCATGCCACCTTCCAATTCCCTACCATAAGCCCCAACATATATCCTTCAGGCCTGACAAGCGATCACTTCTCTGCCCAGAATACAAACAAATACCTCAATAAAACTACAGTGCCATCTGAAAAACAAAAAAACAGGTACAATGTCATCTAATCAAATCAGTATATAAAATTATTGCCATATATTATATAATGTATATAATTCTCTGCTAGATCAGATGCTCTACCAATTCAAAAAGACTAACAAAACCAAATATAGGGCAAAAGCACCAAAGGTTCAGATGAATAGCCAAAGCAACAAAGTAAAAAATAAACATCTTAGCCATCAGGCTAAAAGTAAATAACTTTAATAAAACAATAAAATGTTAAAACAATAAGTGAGCACTTTTGGGATATATATCCCTTCATCAGACATCACTTCAAATCACAAAAAGATATTTAAATACTAAAGAACCAATCACATTTCAATAATGGAATCTCCGCTCTTATACCACAGGGAAATGTGATTGGTTCTTTACTATTTAAATATTTTTGTGTGATTTTTGTGTGATTTGAAGTGAAGTCTGATGAAGGGATTATATCCTGAAAGCACTCACTTATTGTTTTAACTTTTTATTGTTTTATTAAAGTTATTTGCTTTTAGTCTGGTGGTTTAGACATTTATTTTTTGTTTTTGTTTTTGTTGAACTTTGATTTAAGGGCATTAACACACATGGCTAAGAGTGTAACAGCTGGACTTGAACTTGATTACTATCCTCGGACACCCTTTACCTTAATTACTAGAGACAGGGTAAAGAAACTAGCAAGCTTGGATAGTAATCCACTCCTAAGGGTAAATTCATCATCTACGCTAACTACATCCACTGTAGAGACCATTGATGAAAATTATACTATATTATTTTAATAAATGTTTGTTGTGTTGGAGAATGAGTTAGACAAATTAAACCATCTACAGTGGTAAAAGCTCCATATCGAGGTTTGTCTTTACCATAAAGTAGTTCCGAGAGGGCTACGAGTGATGTGTTTGCTGACATATGGTGAAGTTCTTCCGGATTTGTTGGCCCGTTGGCAACAAATAAATCTGGATATCAGTTTTTTTTATATGTGTTTACTATTAGATTATTTTTCTCATCACAAGAACATGAACTTATGAAGTCTATTGAGAGGAGACAGACTGAGATAGAGAACTGGTTTGATAGCAAATGGTTCCTTACTAGATTGGATGATTTGTTATATGCCATAGCAGCTTATGACTCTAAGCTGTAGCAAATTAAAACAAAAAAAAAATATTAAGGGACTATCAGGATTTTTGTTTGGGCAACATATTCAGCTGGTCCAGACATCATTCTCTAAAGTCTACTGACAATAACCAGAAAGTGATTAGCTTTGAACCATTATTGAGTGACAATGGTGAGGCAGGCACAAGTGCTACTAATGGTGAGCAGTTGACCAATTCCCAAATCACAGTGAGTGAATCAGTAATAATACCATCCATTTCCACTGAGGTTTTAGACACAGTGGCTACATCTGGTGCATTTGGGATTACGGGGAAGAATGCTAGCGAGACCTCGGGATTGGAAGCCAGACTAATGATAACTAACCAATTGATATTTTTTTCCAAAACTTTGGATTCCTGTGAAGAAAAAAAAAATGAGAGGAGAAGTCGCTCCATCAGCAGGGGTGTCAAATGCCGGAAAACCTTGCTTTGACTGGAAACTGTAACAACATTGTTTATAATATTTCTAATGCTAATTTATCAGAGACACAGTTGTGGATTCTGAATAAGGGTATGACTTTTGTACCGAGCAAAGGATCTAATTTAAGTGATGTTGTACTGGACTTGCAACTTTTTGGAAGAAGTTTGCAGTTAGAATTGATTTTTGGTGACTGTGATAAAAACATAAGAGGTGAGCTGAAGAAACCTAGCTCATTTATTCCTTCTTCACATCCAGTAATTGAGGCATTCTTAAGAACCTGTGAAACTGATATAGCTTATTATATTAATAATAAACAAAGATGGAAATATCAGAATTTAACATTAGAAGAAAAATGTGCCTTAGAGTTATTAATGAAAAACAAACATATTCTAATAAAATCTGTCGGTAAAGGCAGACTGGTGGCAGTAATGGATTTTGTGTTTTATCATGATAAGGCTATGGGGTTATTGGGTGACAGTTCTCACATATTCTCACATTTCTGCTTTGGACATGAGAGTAATCATAACCAATCTAAAGCATTGTTTGGTTGAACTGAAACGTAATGGGTTATTAAGTGAAGAAGTGTTTACTTTTATATGGATTGATTTTCCGAGCATTCCTGTGTATACAAAAATACACAAGGATTTATGAATCCCACCCCTTAGACTGATAGTATCAGGCAGGGGTTGGGCTACTGAGAATGCTTCAATTTGGGTTGAATCCCAATCCCTCAGAGCCACACGCTCCAGGGATCTAAACCTTGTCATCACAATAAACAAAACATGCTGGAGGGATAGGTTCCTGACCCAGAGACTCCCCAGACTCTGGAATAGATTGCCCATACATGTCAAGCAGAGTGCCTCTTTGGTCCTATTCAAAAGGAACCTTGACGATTGGATGGGAGAAAGGAAATTCACCCCGGGGATCACATCAGTCACCCTGCTAGACAGGGGTCCAGGGAAGTAAATAGTGTGGGAAGAAATAGCCAGGGAATTGTTATGGCTAGGCTTGTATAGGCCCTAGGGCTTATAGCCTAGTACCAACCTATGAACCTATGAACCTATGAATCTAAGCTGAAATTTGTATTGGCCTCTAGACCAAGGATTTTAAGGGACACTGCACATTTTTTAACAGCTTTATATGAACATCTATTGACAGTAAATGATAAGATTGTTTTGTTAGTAACGATGGACATTAACAACTTGCTCACTGTCATAGCTAGTGATTATGGCCTCAGAGTCATTGAGTGTTTTCTGAAGCAAAATAGTCATTATGATGCCAATGTGATAAACATGATTTGTAAAATGACACAGGCGATTTTAGATAACAATGTTTTTATGTACAATGGTAATTTTTATAGGCAGATTAAAGGAGTCACCATGGGTACCCCATGTGCGAACTCCTATGCCAGTATGTTATTAGCTTATTGGGAAGAAGCTGTCATTTTTAACACATTACATGACTAGCGAAGTCACCTGTTATAAAATGCACAATTTGTGGATGATGTATTCATTCTTTGGAATGGTACACAAACTGAATTATCTATGTTTGTAGATTATATGGAATCCACAACAGATTTTTTTGAGATTCAGCATGCACTCCTCATATTTTGAAATATATTTTGTAGATGTGTGATTAAAGAAGGATGAAGCCAATACTATACAGACATCTGTGTTTAGAAAAACTTTTTGGAAAAACAGTATTTTATCCTTTGACAGCATGCATCCGAGGCATGTTTTTTGACAATATTATTAAGAGAGAAACATATAGGTTATCCAGATTATGTACTGAAGACTGGGTGTTTGAACTAGAAATTGAGTCCTTAGCTACTTGTCTTAGGTCTAGGGGTTATAAGGAAACCAAGGTGGAAAAAGTGCTGGTGTCAGCAAAAAAGATGGGTCCACAAGGATCACCCCATGGTATTCTGGTAGAAAGACAACAAGGGTAATTGAGAATGCTGCTAGGACAAAAAATAACGAATGGGTAATTTTAAAGTACAGCAATGATATAGGTGGTATATGTGATATTATATGGAAAAATTGGAAGATTTTATCAACTGATGATAAACTTATACGTGTGGCAGGAGACAGACCTTTGTTTACATTTAAACATAACATGAACCTGAAGGATATATTGAGTATTGGAAGGGGTTTAAGTGTGAATAATGATTCTAATTCTATACAACAAGGTACCTTCCCCTGTAGACATTGTAAGGCTTGCCCCACAATAATAAATTGCAATATATTTATTCATCCGTTGACTGGGAAATGTTACAAAACAAGATTTTATGCAGATTGTCAAATGAAAAATGTTATATATTTAGCTAACTGTAAAAATTGTGATTCACTTTATGTAGGTAAAATGAATTGTTGTTTGAAAGAACGAAAGAATATTGCAGCACTTGCCAGCAACATCTACATAGAATATGCATCATAATGTATCAACACATTAAAAGCAATCTAGCTTTACAGAGTGTAAATGTGAATGCAAGGGGTGGGGAACTTAACAAACATAGAATTCAATGAGACAAGATGGATCATTGAGCTTAGGGTAGATAGAAGCCCAGGCTTGAATGGTGTGCTTCCTATAAAACCTGTTTTTAAAGGGCGGAGACCCCATTATTGAAATGTGATTGGTTCTTTACTATTTAAATATCTTTGTGTGATTTGAAGTAATGTCTGATGAAGGGGTTATATCCCGAAAGTGCTCACTTATTGTTTTAACATTTTATTGATTTATTAAAGTTATTTGCTTTTAGCCTGGTGGCTCAGGCATTTATTGTTTACTTTTGTTGTAAATTCAAAAAGACTGAGTGGAAAACCCACTGCCTTGTACTCCTTGTTATTCTAACACTTTATGCACCAAATTGATAAAGGCTGGTGGTGAAAAAAATTGTTCCCTCCTTGAGCTAAAAACCAATACCTCGTCTTGAACTCCATAAACCCTTTTAAACTTTTTCATCCAAAATATCAGGCATAGCGACTTCTCTTGCTCCTTCATTATCACCACATGCCTACCGCACCCTACCTGATCTGTCCTTGACCTTCTGAGCCAAATTAACTGCCATATCCAACATACAAACATCCTTCCTTTTTAAAGAACCTAACAACACTTCACTCACCGTAAACACCCCCATATACATGAGCACCAACAATGCTGCAAAACTTGTAAGTTTCTAAAAATCTTCTAACGTCACATGTAAATCCTTTAATAAGGCCTTAAGCACCTGTCTGGTCAAAAGAAAACATCCATCCTTGTTCTTCTCCCTCAGTCTCTCCCATCCTTATAACATTCTTACTACCAACTAATCTTTTAAGACATCCTTCATGCCATGCAGCTCAAAGCTGGCCAATACACTTTGATTGTTTGCACTCCTTCCCCAGAGATCAGCAATACACTACATAATGCATGATTACTTCCACAGACCATCTCCTATGCTGAACTCACAATTGATTGAGAAAATTTCCAAAAGCAGTCAACGCAGAGTTGGCCAATCAACTGATCTCACTGGCAGTAAATGAATCGCAGCTTCAATGTCCAGTTTCACTAACCATAGGTCTGCAAACTGCCTAATAAAATTTACTGCACCATCTAGCGATACATGCTGAACCTTCAAGTCCATCTTCATAATATGATCATTAACTGGCTCCACTCTTGGAAAGATACATAATGGGTTCCAGCTTGTAAGTTGCGAGACATTTCCTCGCAAGCTACAATGCTGAATCCAAAAGACCACAGCACCAGTACACCAATGAGCGATGCAGCTGAAAGGCAGAATTGCTACTGCCTTTAATGCTGTACAGAAAACTGGCACATCATGATGATTCCTAATACAAGCTACCCAGCTGTTTCCTAACAGTGGAAACACCCGCAGTAGAATAGTGATCACTGTGAATGTGTAGAGCATAGGATAGTAAGAAACACAGCAGACGAGCATACCTCTAACTGTCCAGATTTCTGCAAAATGTCTGGATGTCTGCCTCAGTGATCTGCATACTTAAATGTTGATGTCAGCTATACCAGTGTGGATTGACATCGGCAAATAATGACATTCCTCTGAGCTGCAGCTGCAGTTGTTAGACCCATTAATACATACTCGCCAAAACAATTCCATACCCTACAACTATACTATATATTTTTCACATACTCTTGTTTTATAATATATACTATTTCTATGCTTATTTTACTGTATTATCGTGCAACAATTCCTTTCTTTCTTTTGTACTGTACTTTAATAACTTGTATATTGCACTCACTGTACTAACCTTTGTGAAGCTTTTCTCCCCAGGCCTCCTCTGAAAATGGGATTCATGCCCAGTTGGATTCTAACAATAAACAAATGTAAAATAAATAAATAAATAAAATTTTTGCTATCCTAGCAATGTTCTAAGTGTATAAGGGTAATATTTAAAATCTGCCCATAGTACCTCTCAACTGTACAGATTTTCGCAGAATGTCCAAATTTTTGCCTCATATTTTTAGTCCATTGTACATAAAATTGTGGTGTGTTGGCAAATTAGTTGCAGATTATTTAAGACTTAAGTTAGAAACTAATGACAGGAATTTGAGTTTCTGAGCTCATACCCTTCAGAAAATTCATGCTCATGCCTAAAACCTGTTATTTTTATCAACTTTCTAAGTTTGGAAGAGCAATTAGAGGTATTAGTTTTTATTTTTTGTCCCACATTTATTTATGGCTTTGTGCAGATTTCTTGCTATAAGAGGTTGAGAAGTATGTGGCCGTTCGTCCCTCCCAGTATTACAGATATCATGTGCAACGAGGTTGAGAGGAATGCATACAATTGAGGGAAAGCTTGGCATTAGATAGGATAAATGTTAAGTACCCCACCTAAAAGCAGTGGAAATATGTCACTTATGATACACTTAGTGTCGTGAATGTAAAGAATAGGAAGCATATAACCATATGAATATTTGGGTATGTGCTGCCCATCCTGCTTTATAAGCAGGATAGGAAGCATATAACCGTATGAATATTTGGGTATGTGCTGCCCATCCTGCTTTATAAGCAGGATAGGAAGCATATAACCATATGAATATTTGGGTATGTGCTGCCCATCCTGCTTTATAAGCAGGATAGGAAGCATATAACCGTATGAATATTTGGGTATGTGCTGCCCATCCTGCTTTATAAGCAGGATAGGAAGCATATAACCATATGAATATTTGGGTATGTGCTGCCCATCCTGCTTTATAAGCAGGATAGGAAGCATATAACCATATGAATATTTGGGTATGTGCTGCCCATCCTGCTTTATAAGCAGGATAGGAAGCATATAACCATATGGATATTTGGGTATGTGCTGCCCATCCTGATTTATAAGCAGGATAGGAGGCATATAACCATATGGATATTTGGGTATGTGCTGCCCATCCTGATTTATAAGCAGGATAGGAGGCATATAACCATATGGATATTTGGGTATGTGCTGCCCTTCCTGCTTTATAAGCAGGATAGGAAGCATATAACCATATGAATATTTGGGTATGTGCTACCCATCCTGCTTTATAAGCAGGATAGGAAGCATATAACCATATTAATATTTGGGTATGTGCTGCCCATCCCGCTTTATAAGCAGGATAGGAAGCATATAACCATATCAATATTTGGGTATGTGCTACCCATCCTGCTTTATAAGCAGGATAGGAAGCATATACTTGAATGAATATTAACTGTAGTGACTGCAGTCCCCTCTGACATGGCAAAACACAGCAATTTGTATACGGGAGGAAACAACTCTGGCCAGTACACAGCTGTACAGTCTACAAAACACTATATTAGTACCCCCCAAATTCACTACAAATGTAAAATAGGGAAACTGTATTACATATGGGAAACAGAGGATTATTATCCCATTTCACCTACCAAGGCAGACTGTAGTGTAGTGAGCAGCATGTGCAGCACTTGGATGTCTGACACAATCATCTTACAATAGCTGCAGATATGGTAAACACATATATGTGGAGGCAGTCATGCAGAAAAGGGTGCTGTACATGGAAAGGTCCCTAAGTAATGTCTGTTTCTGGAAATGAGATTTGGCAATGTACACTGACTAGTCAAGACAGACAACAGGCTGTTAAAGGGGAACTCTGTACTAAATGCAGTATCAGTAGTGTATTGATCCAGCACAGATACCTACAGGTCTGTACGTCTCTGAATATCCTAGTGCTGTTCAATTTGGAAATACACCATATCTACTTGAGCTCTAGCAAGGAATATTGCAGTAGTGTGGTGGAGTACACAGAGCTATAAACAGCCCTTTATGAAAGACAGTGCTTGTAAGCCACTGTATATATTATTAGGGGTCTACCTGATAACACTGACACGCTAAAACACAGACAACAAAATCACCGACACCACAAAACCAAAAGTTGAAAAACACGAAACTTCACATGCCCGACAAACCACAATCCCAACAGTCAACAAACAAAACAAATCCCCTGTCCAAAAAGCACACACACAACACAAGCACACCAAAAACCTTACAAACCTACACTAAACCTTACATACACAACTATCTATGCACTAACCTTAACCCAAACCCTAACCCTAAGGTTCGTCACTATCGCACACTCACCTAACCCGTGCCCTAACCCTAACTCACTTAACCCGCCCCTAACCCTACAATCTGTCACTATCGCACATTCATCTGACCCACGCCCTAACCCTAATTCACTTAATCCGCCCGTAACCTTACAGTCCGTCACTATCTCACACTTACCTTAACATGTCGGTGTTCTCAGCATCAGGATTTTCAACTGTCGATCATCCCCATTGTCGATCTTCCAGTGTTGGTGTTCTCGTCGTTGGCATTGTGGACTTTTGGCGTTTTCATGTAGACCCATTAGTAGACCTAGCAAGCTACTACAGGGTCTATACTCCACAAGATGATGTACTTCATGGTTCCCAGAGTCACAGAGTGGCCTATACCTCATTGGCATTCAGTTGCACAGCTTTGCTAACCTGCAGAACATGGATGCTTAGTGGCCCTCTACAAGTATTGTTGATATGATGGATACTGCATATGAGTACAGACCAGGTCAGCTTGGCAGCAGATTTTGGACAGTGCCCATCAATGTGGCAAGCCAGTGCTAGTAATGGAGGGATACTGATATCATTTAGAGCATGAGGTACTATCCAAATGATACTGGGCATGTATTGAGTGGAGAATAATGGTCTGCAGAGACCAAGCTATCACTTTTCAGCATGCAGAGTAGGATGAACTGCAGAAATCTTTGCCACACTAACATGGGCCTGATGCAACCAGTGCACAGGTAGCTATGCTGCATGCAGAACTACAGCAGAGAGCAGAACATAGCAATGATTTGCTTAGTCAAGTAATACAGAGTGTCCGTTGAAAGGCAGATGACAATGTGCTACAAGAAATGCCTTACCGTGCCAGCTGCCACTCTCCTTTGCACCATTACCGGAATACAACAGAGGCCATGGGCATCTATGTCAATACCCCCTGCAATGCTAGCAGATATTGATGTCAAAAGGTACGCACTCCACAGTGGTATCTTTCTGCTAAGAAGAGAAATGGACATGGATGGTAAGAATTCCATTCTTTTGATCACTACAGCACAAAATCTGAAAGATCTGTACAGGTCAGACGTCATACTTGGAGATGGCACATTCTCAACATGTGTGAATGTGTGCCACCAATTGCACACATTGTATGGATTCATTGGCAGTCCCACTTAGGGGTACCACCTGTCCAACTGTGCGAGGGATGGTCTCTCTTTGGGCAGTTGTGTACTGCAAACATATTGTAAAAATGACCAATGTCCTGAGATTTTAGGCAAAATTATTTCCTATATTTTATGTAATAGTTGCATAAAACAGTTATTCTGTATCTGTAACACCTAAATGTCATCAGAAACAGAATAAACAACTAAAATGCTACAAAAAAAGCTTTTATTTCGGAACAAAGTGAAGTTCTGTCTTTTGTACTGGCCATGGGTATGTTTTGGCCTGCAAAATCTGATGTTTATACCACAATTGTCCCACTTTGGGCATTTGAAAAGGTGGCAACCCTACTCCCACTACTACTAAAATTGTTCATGTGGTTTATTGTAAAGTGACTCAGAAATCAGAGTCAGCATACAACAATATGTGGAATATGCTTATGGGGATGACCGAAGATATTGGATGCACCTTTCAACCAGACTACATCATTAATGATTTTGAGAAGGCAGCAATTCATGCCAGCCATAAGACATACCCCAAGAGTATTCTAAGGGGTTGCTTGTTCCATTTTGCCCAGATCATTTGGCAGCAACTCCATCATCGCCACCTTGTGGTTCTGTATGGTACAGACACTACGCTTTCAATAGCCTTCCACAAATTGATTGCACTGGCTTTCCTACCAGTAGATGAAGTTGTCCCTACATTTATGGAGATTGTGTCTACACTATCAGAATGTGTTAAGACCATATCAACATTTCTGGACTATCAATATGTGCTTGGCTGACAAAGGAAGTATGCCTCATGTTCTTCTACATCACAATAATTGCCAACATCTTACCCTTTGAAATTCTGGAATGTTTGTGATGTCTCTGACATGGATTTTCCACAAAAAATAATCGGGTGGAAGCATGGCACCGTCAACTTAAGGTGTTACTTGGATGACCTACAGTACAGCTTTCTGAGATTGTGTCTGCTCTGCAACAGGATCAAAACTTAACTGAGAACTGAAGGAAATCACTTCTCATGAGGATGCCAGTGACACCACGTAGAAAGCCTATTGTTGTAAGGAAGTGTCGCCTAAAACATGTCCTCCAACATAAAGTGTGACTACATCAATGTGCAGGATATTTTACATGTCGTGGCACATTATTTACAAGTTGTGATTGTATTTGCATATAGTACAAACCAAGCACTACACATATCACTTCACATGTTGTATTAATAAAGGTTTTGCCCATTGTACACTTGTTTCACAGAGAAACTTTTATGCCCCCCAACCTCTGGTTGCAGCAGCCTATACTGTGGACCTTTGTGCCCCTAGCAGCATGCAGACTCTCTCTCTTTGAGGCTTTCCTTCTGCCACCTATGGACATGGTGCAGGGGGATCTACTATGACTATAGGGAAATGTCCATAGCCATATGTCATTGCAGCTAAACTGCCATCCAGCCATGTGTCTACAACCAGCTGTCTCACAGGGAGGTGTCACTCCACCTAGGTGCCTGAATCCAAAAATAATGGATCTGTTTAAACTCCCCTTGTTTTTTGTTTCTTCTTGGGTACCAAACCCAAAGGAGATACCTTGAATGTCTAGAATGGAGGTCCCTTTAATTGGCCTAATATCCCCTCTTATTGCAACTTGCTTATCAGTCAACGTTTGCAATATATCTACCTTCTCCTGAGGGGATTGCAAATTCTTACATACTTTATTTTTTCTGTTAATCATGGATTTGATAGAAAAATGTACTGAAACCCCTGTATGACCTCCCTTGCCATGTCCTGATTTGCGCAATCACTCAAGTAGTGTCTCAACACTACTACTTTAATAGGGGATTGACAACACTCCTTTTTGTGCAAAACTTGGAAAAGGGGCTGATTCCCTTTGGCCTCAAAAATTGCCTCTGCCCCTAATGTTCTGATAGGCTGACCCTGTCTGACCACTTACCCAATTAGACCTTCTGTGGGTGTTGATCCTCTTTTACTTATGTTAACATTTTTGTGTGGCATGAGGTCCCCTGCACTTAGACTGATACATGCAAAATGACACACTTGCCAAACCCATGTGCACCAATTAAAGGACCAACATGTCCTTGTCCATCCCCTGCATCCTTCCAAAATATGGCTGTCCACCAGCAGTGTTTACCATAGTAGCTAGCCAGAAGTTAGCATGTCTGACCTCCCACTGCAGGGTCTTGTCTACTGACTTCCTTTTCCTGAAACATTGGTCATACCACAAACATGCATTACCTGATCTTAAACATTGTGCCTCCCTAATTGTCAAAAAAGTGAGCCAGCAGTGGTAATGCCTGTGAACCATCCTTTTCCAATATCATCACCATATAATACATGAAGTGTAAAGTCCAAATGTCACATTTCTATGGTTTGAACTTATTCTGTCTTTTTTACCCAATGCTGCCAAAGTTGTCAACAAATCCTTGGTTGCCAGCACGTCAGCATTTCCTATCTTCTGCACTCAGTCAGCATCAATCAGCTCAAACAGGTCAACATAACCACCACTCCAAATCTTTTCCTTCACAGCCGTGGTGATGTGCAGAGTAAAAACACCCCCAGAGCAACCTAAGAAAAAGGACTGCATGGCCAGCCATTTCCCTAGCCTTGTACCTAGTTCCTCATTACCAACCCTTACTGTTGGCAGCTGGTGCATAGCTGCTGTGAAAGCGTTTTTTAAGTGAACCACACCACCTGCATCTTTACCCCCCCCCCAGCACACCAACCTGACTCCTAGCCTCCGGTACCTGCTTGTCAAAACTCATAAAATCTCCCAAAGTGTTACAGTCTTGTACTTCTATACCATGCAGCAACTTACCTACCTGCTCTATCTCCACAGTATTATTTAAATGATGTTGAACATTGTTAACATTATCTGCTGGTGTCTGGCTATCTGTAGGCTGGATTCCCTATGGAACTAATGCTACTCTCTATCTTGCACGTTTTTTTCCTGCCACTCCACCTCCTTCTGTTTCCTGCACCCTCAGGTCTTTCCTCCTGCATCCCCAGCCAAGACTGAGGGCTTTGCATTCGACAAACCTTCATCTTCTTTAAAGAATTCCTCTGCCTGCACTATGATTTTTGCCTATCACTCCTGAAGCAATATAACTGCCAGCTGTAAAGTAAAATAAAATAGAAGAATTAATAAAGTCTCCTTCTCCTCCCAGTGTTATTCCTATGCCCCCACTCTCACTATTTGTGTACCAATCCCCCTACACAGATTTAATCAAGAACAAGAAATCTAACTCCCCCAAAAATGAAAATGTTAACTAAAAGAAGTGAGAATGTGCCTCAAGAATACCTCTCCAAAGTGGACAAATTACCACTATACCCGCCAACCTCCATTCATGCAATGCAGTTTGTTACACACACCGAAAACATCCTCTGTCTTTGCCTCCTTATCCTTGTCACCACAAATGGGAGACCAAGCAGGACAAAACACATACTCCTGTGCAAATAAATGAAGAACCTATCCCACCAAACATAAGCCCACTCCTGCAGCCCTGGGCTGCTTACATCACTTCACATAGGATTGCAGTTTCCAACACCAAATAAGATGCCCATATATTCATCAAGCCAAAGGAGCCCATGGCTCGCATCATTGAGCATCTGACACATGTAATTCAACTGTTGCAAAAAAGAGTAAAATCCCATGACTAAAGGAACTCCCTGGTCAACCTCAGTAAGAAGCTGAGATCCCTCATAAAATCCTCCAAAGCTAGTTACGAAAACAAAATTGCCACTGACTCTAAAGACAACCACAAGGCATTCTATAACTATGTCAAGAATCTAAATGGGAACACTCAGATCTGCTCTGAGTTACAGCACAATGGCACTAAATATATAGAACCAACTGATATTGCCAACATCCTAGCAGATAGGTTCAGTGCTAACTTTACCCCCCTCTCACCCCCTAGAGGGCCCATCTCTATACCGGAAGAATGCAAAGTTCCTATAATCACAGCTGCACAGGTAAAAAACACACTCTCCAAAGCCATGAACACAGCATCCATGGGACCTGACAATATCCCAGGCTGCGTTCTACATGAACTACAGAATGAACTGGCACCCAACCTAAGTACCATATTCAGTCATAGCCTCACCTCAGGCTTTGTACCCACTCAATGGTGCACCACGACGGTTATCCCACTCCACAAAGGGGGAGCCACGATGGACCCCGGGAACTACCGCCCTATTAGCCTGATGAGCCTGGTCTGCAAGGCCATGGAATGTATCATCGTGGAACTCATAAACAAAGACACTGGTAATCTCCAAACTCTGGACCCTACCCAGTTTGGATTTGTAAAAGGCAGATCATGTCTCCTAAACCTGATTGACTTCTTTGAAGCAGTCACCAAAGCCATAGATGAGGGTAAAATGGTTCACACAGCTTATCTAGATCTTGCCAAGGCTTTTGACACCATCCCCCACTCTGGAATTATAGATAAGCTCACTAAACTAGGTATAAATCTCTATGTCACAAGATGGGTTGCCAACTGGCTCATGGACAGAACCCACACTGTGAAAGTAGCAGATTCCAAATCCGACATCAGACCAGTGACAAGTGGAGTACCACAGGGTTCAGTCCTGGGTCCTCTCCTGTTTTGTATCTACTTCTCTGAAGTGCAGGCCAACACAGAAGGTCTTTGGCTAACAAAGTTTGCAGATGACTGCAAACTAGGAGCCATAATCAAAACTCCTAACGATGTGGACAAACTACAAAAGGGCCTCACTGAGACAGATACCTGGTGTCAAAGCCATGGCCTGAAGCTCAATGCCAAAAAGTATATTGTCATCCCCTTTGGTAAGAACTCTGTACCCATGAACTACCACATGGCTGGTAGTCTACTTAATGCCGAAAATGTGATAAGAGACCTTGGGACACAGGTGGACAGTAGTCTCTCCTTTGATAATCACATCGCCACAGTGGTCAGGAAATCCTTCTATGTGGCTCATCTCATCACAAAAAGATTCTCATCCAGAAAAAAAGAGGTCATTGTTCCCCTGTACTCATCACTCATTAGACCCATTATAGAGTACAACGCCCCTTTTGGTATGTACCTCACAAGACATCTAGAACAACTGGAAAGACCACAGAAATACCTCACAAAGAGGATTACTGGCCTCAAACAGATGACCTATGCAGACCGTCTCAAAAAACTACAGGTTTACTCCATCGCATATCGCCTACTCACGGGTGATCTCTGCCTAACATACAAGCTATGTCAAACCCAGAGGTGTTGGACATGCTCCACTTAAAGCAATCCCAATCCCTCCGAGCTACACGCTCTAGGGACCTAAACCTTGTCACCACAATAAACAGAACATGCTGGAGGGATAGATTCCTGTCCCAGAGACTTCCCATACTCTGGAACAGACTACCTATCTATGTCAAACAGAGCTCCTCATTAGCACTCTTCGAAAAAAATCTTGATGATCGGATGGAAAATGGGAAATTCACACTGGGGATCACTTCTGTGGCTCTGCTCGACAGGGGCACAGGAAAATAATTTTCTTGGGTGGCGAAAGCCAGGGTACATTTTTTGGCTAGGTTTGTATGGGCCCTAGGGCCGATAGCCTAGTACCTATCTATGAACCTATGAACCACATGGAACAGAATAAATAGAAAGAATGAATGGTTTCTTAGTCACTCTGATAGTGTTGTAACATCAACTCCTTCCTAACATGTTCGCACACCCAAACAAACACAGACCACCCCCCCCACACACACACACCCCATACATGCACAGTCTGTCAGTATTGTTCCATCCTATACTAGCTGCCCTTACATGCACTTTTGTCGTCCTTCTTCTTCTGATCAGCTGCAGTAGCCTGCTCTTACCTTGCAGGATTTATCCCTGGTTGATCAGAAAATTCCGTAAGTCAGACGGAGTCTGATTCTCCTTGCTGTTATTCTTGCCTGCATACATTGTATCCATGTGTGGGAGCTGCACGCCCTGACCTCACGCAAAGACTTCTCAGTGTCAAGGTGTCAACGATATGGCATATGATCAATTGTTAATTTAACCAGTTCCATTCATGTAGTTAAAACAATTATCTGGTTATCAATCACATGCAAAGAAGACGTTGGTGTATATCTACGTTAGTGCAGCTCATCCATAATAAATGGGCTAGAGTGAGAAAGAATATTTCCAAGTTCTGCCTAACATTTTGGTAAGTGGAGAAAATAGCACTGGAGAGAGAAATTGACCTCAACCCACTCCAGACAGCCCAACTTTGGCACTCGCTGAATTGTTGCCTCCCCTGCAAGGACATTCTGGGTCTAGGACTACAAGGGGGGCTTTCACCAAGCCCACTTTTCCATTGTTATTATGGTATTTTTTTTTTTATTAATCTACCTCAAGCACTGGCATTCGACCTCAGGCCTCTCCAGTGACCTAACAACAAACAACCCAAATAAAAAAAGCAGAGAGACACTGCTCCATCTAAACAAGAAGCCTAATGACCAAAAAGCTTCCCATACATATTTAGACCCCAAGAGGGAAATTGGAATAGCAACACCACCCACAGATGCCTAGAACACTAACAGATCTCAGTATGGATAGATTCAGTACCTCAGTACCTCAGCACATGGAACGGATCTTCACAGCCAAGTAAGACACCTATGCCACCACTGTGCCCCTGACAACACTGCTGCCTAACAAATGTTTCATTGCTTGATAAAGTTCACAGGTAAACACTAAGTTACTAACCTGCATATTACTACATGCCTTGCAAATATTCTGAGGGCACATCAAACTCTATACCTTACATCTGTGTGGTAAAGACCTTAACCATAGGGTAGCATGCTAATGGGTAAATAATATCAAACCACATCTACATTATCCATTTTATTAGTAAAGCAGTTAGAAGGGTACTATATTACTTAGAACATTTACAATAAATAGAACAGAGCTCCCAAGCCATGTTCTCTCTTATTTCAGATAAGTGTTATTATGCACATACCACTTCTGCCCCCGACTATCACTCTGTCTCTCCAGGAAAGAAAAATATAATTAATTAACTCTCACCTCTTCAACAATCTTATAAAATATTACCCTCTTTCACTTTAGCCTAGGCCTTCTACTTGTTTGCTTGAGAATAGGGAGGTGTTGAATAACTGACAATTCAACACCAAAAAGACTAAGCTAACGTACACTCTGTCCTTTAACCTAACAACTCTGCCTTTCATTGACTGTGCTTCCTCACAGTCTGTTCCATACCTTAACCCTTGCCTCCCCTTCCTGCTCAACTCCTTATTCATATTATCTGACTTGACTCCTATTTTTAAACTGTTCCCCCTTTATTTATTCTCTACCTTAACTTACTCCCTGGAGGTTCCTTGAAAAAAATATCTGTACCTAAACTGCATTTGTAGTAAACCACTGCAAAAAAAAACTTTGCATTTAGTCAATCAAATAAGATCCTTTCAGAGCACTATTTAGAAGCAGTGTAATGTGACTGCTTAGTTATACAATATCATCATGAAATGTGTAATTACAATAGTATGCTTGTTAGTTAACTATTGCAGTCGCATCACTTTCTTTAGCTTCTGAC
>NC_056737.1:547876874-547918907 GCF_019279795.1 Protopterus annectens
AATCAATGGCAAAAAGAAAATATAATGTAAAGTCTAATGTAAGCAATGCTAAGCATTGCAAAGGCCAGATTAGGAGGTGTAAGCAATGTGTAGGCCAGCAAACTCAATGTGCCCAGTGTTATGTCCCTTTAAACAATGCCAACCTTAGGTAAGCAGGTTTGCCCATAGCTTAGCCTTATCAAAACCGGCCAATCATAAAAAAGTGCAGGAAATTGGACCTATTTAAACCCAACAGGCAGGAATACATCTCACAATTCATTGTAGCTTCCCTTGCAGGCACCATGTCAGGAAGGGAAGAGGGTGTGTGCTTTCGGGTGCAGTGCTGGTGCATCCAAGTGTCCAGAGTCATGGCAGGACTCCTTGTCAAAGACCATGAGCAGAGACTGCTGCAGGGACAGTACCAGGGTTCACAATATAAGGCGGAAGCTTGGGACCATCTTGCCCATGACCTCACCAGTGCCACTGGCATACGGCAAACTGGTAAGCAGGTCAGGCATCACTATGCTGACCTTATGCGGCATGAGGGAGACCTCTTGGAGCAGTGGATCCAAGAGGATAGAATGGCAGGGGACGTCCCAGCTGTGTGTAAGTATCACCCCACTATGTGTATAATAATTACCAGCTCATGTATATCATGGATAGGGTATGGCTAAATATTCCTCTTATGTCCTCCACAGTTGCAATCGAGCAGGCCATGAACCTGGAGGCCCATGGAAGTTGCCTGGAGAGGTTGCGATGCGAGGCAGGTCAGTAATACTCTTGCATGCACTGTCATATGAAATAAATCTAAAAGTATTAGTAAATTAATTGCCTGTATAAAACCTGTATTGATTAAGGCAAGTACTGCATACACCAGAGAATATAGGAGGAAGAGACTCATATAGTATGTATGTAAATAAAAGTGTAATAGCCTGACAATAAAGGTCTAACTGCTGGACTTCATGTGTATATTCTTGTATCATATGGTAATGTAGATTTGCATTCACATAATAGAACTGTATTATTATGCACTGATACCCACACCGTTCTCCATAAATAGAATGTATAGGAATGCCTGTATATGACTGGTGTAATCAGCAGAGTCCATTTAGTACAACTGAGAGACACATAGACAGAAAACAGGAAAAAAAGGCAGACAACAAAACCCGAATAGCACATGCAACTGAGATGTGAACTGTTGTATTTTTAGCACACACAGCCATGGTTCAAAACCTGCAAGTGGTAGTAGTCTGCATACAGAATCATACCCCACAACTGTACAGGTATGTCCAGAATGTCCAGTAAAGTGACCCATATCTGTTGTCTGTCAACCTGCCCTGTGGGAAATCAGTGGGATGACCCCAGACATATAGGCAGCAAACAGGAAATACAACTGACTGACACACATCTATGAGAACAAAGCTGGCACACTAGGAACTCCCCAAAACCTTATGAGACTAAGAAGCCACATATGCCCCATTTACACCCCCATCTTGTCAAGCTGTGGCTAGAGTGTGTACAGTAACAGAGTGAGATGTATGTGCATAATAGTTATGTGGAATCTGGTACTGTGTGTGACAACAATCAGGTAGTGCTAACAATCATTTCTCCCACAGGTCTGTCAGATACCAACACTGTGCCCAGAAATACAAGAATCATACCCTGTACTGGTACTGCTTACACTGGTATTGTATGGCATTGTGAGTGATGCAGTTCCTCTGACTAATGAGGCATAACGCATCACTGTCACCCACATTGCCTACAAAATATAACTGTCTACAAAATCTGTATAAGCGTGTTGTAATACAGGGTCAGAATGCAAAAGCACAGGAGAATTATAAGACAGAAAGGAAATAGGAGATATACAGCAATATCTATATAGCACACACAACTCTGATGGACAGTGTTTAAGTTGTAGCAGACACAGCCATGGCCTGAATCCTGGGAGTTGAAGTAGGCTGCATACAGAATCATACCCCACAACTGTACAGATGAGACCAGAATATCCAGTATATGGGCCCATATCTCCTGCATGCCCCCCTGTCCCCCTGGTAAGTCTGTGGGATCATCCTAGATGTTTAGCCAGCAAACAGGGAATACAAGTTTGTTTGTGTTTTTCGGCTTTTCCCGGTTAGGGGTCGCCACAGCGGAACTCCGGTCCGCTAATGATTGGCAGTAGAGTTTTACATGCTGACTTGCCAGGCCTAACACACAAAGTTCAATGAAGGAACGCCCATTCACGCATGTCACCACACAGAAGACGCTCTAACTGAGAATCGAATGGGCAACGTCTAACTGTGAGGCGACAATGCTACCGCAGCACCACCACCGCAGTTCAAACAAGGAATACAAGTGATTGTCCAATATCTATGTGAATAAACCTGTCACTGTAGCAACTCCTGAAACTGTTAGGACAGTAATAAGCCAAGTATGTCCTATCTACACCCCCATGTTGTCAAGCTGTGACCAGAGTGTGTACAGTAACAGAGTGAGATGTATGTGCACAATACTAATGTGTAATCTGGAACTTTGTGTGGCAACATTCAGGCAGTGCTATCAAACATTGCTCCCACAGGTACGTAGGATACGAACACTGTGCTGAGAAATAAAAAAACATTATACCCTGTACTGGTACTGTTTACTCTGGTATTGTAGGGAATTGTGAGTGTTGCAGTTTCTCTGAATAATAAAGTATCACTGATCACTGTCACCCACACTGTGCTACATAATATAACCGTGTAGGAAAGCATGTATATGTGTGTGTCAAGTCACTAAAGGTTGAAGAGGTCAATATTCTAGATATGTCCTGGTACACCTTAATGTGGTCACATGGCAAGAGTCTGTGCAGAAAGAGTTGGATGTGCAGAAAGAGTTGGATAGCTATGTACGCAACATCAACCCGGAATCTGGGAGTATGTGTAGAAACAGTCAGTTCATGTTAACATACATTCCCTCCACAGGTATACCAGGTAAGAGGTGCATACAGCAAGTAAAATCAGTTCATGTATAATAATGACGACAGCCATATCACTGTCCAAACTAAGGCTATAGGGTAATGTACTAAGACATGTAAGGTACAGATAACAGCACTGACTAGGAAAGTAATGTGGACTACATGAATATACTAGCTGTTAATTGACATCTTTCTCTCCCACCCCACCATATCTACAACAATAAACAACATACCAACCCCAACCAGTATGTTATGACTCCAATGTTCTGATAATGGCATATTGTTTGATAAATATTTTAATTGTTCCCATGCATGTGCTATATTGAATTATTCCAACATTGATGGCATGGTGCCATCAATGTACCTTCATGCTGTTCTTATTACCACTGTGGTCCCATATATGCATGTGTTCTGTTTGCTATGCAACTGTTCCGTTTCTGGTGTCTGAGTTAATGGGAATATCTATGCATGCTGTTATACCTAACCCTGGAATGTGTTGACTATTACTAACCCACATATGATGATAAACTCTAAAAACTATAGCATGTTTGGGAAGGCCAGTTCCTGCGGCCCACTGTCCCACCTCAGCTGGCCGTGTCACCAGGCATCAGCATGTCTGGGGCCCAACCTGGGACCTCTCTGTCCATTGGTCCTACACCACCTTTGGGTGGAACTGTCTCAGGGGATGGAGCTCGCCCCCCCCCCGGGAGTGGGCATGGATAGGAACCTGTCACCCATCACCAGATCAGGGTCGTGGTGCATAGGGAGCTCAGCTAGCAGCTTGGTGATCTGCTATGCCAGCTCGAGGGTTGCATGTCACGACTAAAGGGTCAGGCTGGCTCTGTGACTCAGCCCCCAGCACAGCCACCTTCAAGGCTGTGAAGGTGCAGTGCTGACTGACCATGGGTGGGGACCTCAGTCACACTGTTTCTACTAGGGGACTCATGGGCTTCCGATTTCCCAACACCCCTCCCCATCAAGGTGTTTACCACCCACATTTGTCACATATTGCCCCTGTATGCATCTTGTTTGACTTGTCTGTTAACCTACCCAACCTACAACCCCAAATATACCTACTATCCCTACCCAGCATCCTACTCTCACCTGAAAAACAAAAAAAAAAGGGGCAAACTGTTCCCAAGAAAAAAATCTTGCCCCATACATAGCTGTCCATTTCACACACGTGTCCACTGGACACATGTAATTGGGTCTAATTGGCATCACAATTTATTATTGTTTTCCTCACTTCTCTCCCAGTAGTTTGAGTGTCCAAATCTACCTCCAAATTAAGTGTAGATGCACAGCTGTTGCTGTAGAAGAAATGGGCAATTATGGACCATCCCCAAACCCTTCCTGCACATCCCTAGCTATTTTCCCTACTGTCTTTCCCACTTTGTGCCCCTTTTTCACCACTTTCCTATCAACCCTTTTTCTTTTCCTTTAAAGAAATTAGCATGGTGGTAAGTGGGAGTAAGCACTTTTAAGCAGAAATAAGTGGGTTTAAGCCTGTTTGCACAGGGCTAAGCAATGATTACACAGGTTAAGCAATTTAGAAGCTAACTGAATATAAGAAACAGTAACCAGAGGTTAGCATTGCTTACCTCCACGCAAACCTGCACAAACACGCTTACAACTGCTCAAAAATGCCTTAATCAATCTGTATCCAACTGGCCTTGTTCTGCCCAGCAACAAAATAAGCAGCCTCTGCAAGGCTCAAACCCAGGACCTTATACACTATAGCCAGTGTAATTTACCACTAAGCCATGTCACAAATAAAGAACCCTGATGTTTAATACAAACATATCATCTAGCCCAGTCGTTCAACAGTACAGGGAATGTATTCCAACATGTAGATGTATGTGTGTGTGTATATATATATTAATATTTAAACAGATAAAGCATATCTATATATGTAGATATAGTAATATATAAAAAATATCTATATATATATATATATATATATATATATATATATATATATATATATATATATATGTAGTGGTGGTGCTGCAGTAGCATTGTCGCCTCACAGTTAGATGTTGCCCGTTCAATTCTCAGTTAGAGCGTCTTCTGTGTGGTGACATGCGTGAATGCGCGTTCCTTCATTGAAGGTTGTGCATTAGGCCCGGCAAGCCAGTACATAAAAATCTACTGCCAATCATTAGCAGACCGGAGTTCCGCTGTGGTGACCCCTAACCGGGAAAAGCCAAAAGAAACAGGCAATATACATACAAATCCATGCATCTATAGATATGTATGTCTACATCTATATGTAACTATTTATATATGTATATATATATATATATATATATATATATATATATATACATACATATATATATATATATATATATATATATATATATATATATATATATATATATATATATATACAGCTAGTGATATATATGTCAGCAGATATATATATATCTATATAGGTATATACGGACATACATCTGTAGATAACAATGGGAACATAACAAAAACATATATGTCCAAATGCACCGTTAATGGTGTTGAGAGGCCCCAATCAACATACATCTTGTATGAATAGGTATACCCCCCCCAGAGCCAAACACGTCTGCCCTGCAATACACTACCAACTGTTACAGATCCCATAACCAGGCCCTGACATGACATGGGCACAAGATGTTTACAGTACTTCCTCCCACCTCTATGATGCCAGGCTAGTATCAGTAACATATCATGCAGTACAGTCTGACTCCCACAGAGAATGTACAATGTGGAAGCTATCAACATCCCTAGGATACATATACACATACACATATAATGCAGATACAGATGTACACATATATGTATACATATATATATATATATATATATATATATATATATATATATATATATATATATATATATATACATAGACATACACATGCAGAGATATGTATAGTAAGATACATATGTAGAAGGTGCACACAATATGGAACAGCCACTATGCCTACAGTTACCACCTTAGCAACTGGACACTGTATGAGCCACCCATACAAATGACAATTGTTGCCTGCAACATATACCCACAGAGAGGTCAAAGGATATAACAACACACACAGGTTTGCATTAATGGGGAAGCTTTATTTGTGTACTATTAAAGTTGTCTATGCCATGTCACATAGCTGTTTAGACACTGACAGCCATATAAACAGAGTAATGCAACTGTGAAACAGTTATACTAATACAGTAGTCCGGAAAGGTTTACAAATGTTGCTGTCCAGGCCGAGGCCTTCAAGTAGTACAACAGTAAAGACAGACTAGTCCACAGGATACCAAAGAATCAACAGTAAGTAATGCAGATGTATAGTTCAGCAGCCTTTATCTGCACTCTGTACACAGTCCCTAGGGGGTAAAGAACTCAGTTGACATGATGGGATGTAACTGTTACATAACAGGGCATAACTGGCACCATCACAAGCACACTGACAGACAGAACAGTCTGTATGGCAGGAGGCGGTAGGCCTGTATTTACCCAAGGTGGATTGTATGGTAGTGTACATCCAAATACCTTAAGGCAGCATAGACACGGTGTGTGTGGGTGGTCACATCTGCTTTTATCATGAGCACCATTGGCTACTGACAGACATTCTAAGGACATCATAGGACAGTACCACTGCTAGCACGTAATGCTCCTGTGGACAACAGCAGTGATATTGGCCAATATATCTGGACAGTCTGACACACTCTAGACAGTCCAGAGGTATAGACAAAACCCCTTAGTGCAGGGCATGTGGACCAAGTCTGACAATGTGGATTTTAACAGCCATGTAGATGGGTATAACATGTAACTACTGGTATACATTTGACCCGATAGGTTATTCATTCACACACCTCTGTCTGTCCTAACACATAATAACCATTGGTACAGAGGTGCCATGGCCACATACTAGCCACTAGATATTGACATACATCTGTACAGCATCCCACTGCTCTGTCTGACATACATGACTGTTATGTTTTCCCAGAAGCAGTACATCTGGCAAGTATCTGGACATGACATCTCACTGGGTAAGTACACTAAGCTGCTAGGCATGTAACAACGCACTGTGCAGGCTACAGGCAGACTGGCTCAACACTGGCCTACACTTCCTATAGGGGAATGCACATGTACAAGCATGTATAGCAGGCTCTACAGGGATGTCACACTACAGAGTATGATACACCTGTCTGAAAGTGCATAACCGCAACCAATGTGAACACAGCCACAGCAACATATGGTAATCTAGAGTAATATTACAGTTGATGGACTATCTGTGCAACATCATCCTCATATGTGCCACTCACACACTAACCCTACATATACTGGGCTGCTCCACAGTGTTGTCCAATGCTTGACTGTGGTATGGGACATGTGTGTGTATGGCCCTACAAATGTGTAAGCCAATAGGGTAACATACAGTGGAGCAGCATGTAACATCAGATAGAACAGGACCATGAACAATGTCATCTACCACATTCTGTACACAGGCCAAAGTATATATGAACAAAACACACAGTGTTGACAATCAACATGAGTATACAGACCTCAATACTGTACACACAACCACAGAATGTCCAGGCTATGTCACAAATTCTAACCTCTACTACACATAACATGTGTAGCAGTCTGATATCTCTCTGGCTTGTTATCAGATATGATGACACTAATTATGGTGTACAAAACATATGCACCTCTTACTGCATGACATATATACAAAGGGTGACAGAGTTGTGGCTGGAAGCACATACACAGGGCCAATATTGACATGTTGTTGTGATACCCTCATACATTTACTGTTGTAACAGCATTTGTTGCAACATATGTCCCATGAGGGATATGAAGTCAGTAACTCTCAGGGCTGTCACCATCTACAGTCTGCAATCATCACACTACTTTCTGTAGTTCACAGACAGGTGCACTGTGGGTAACACATGAAACAAAAGGCACCACACACTGCCTAGTCTGCAGATGACCCTACAGATGGGGGTTTCCTCATAAACATAGCACTGACATCGCAGCTATTAAAACATGTAGGACAGCCATATACACACACACCATTACACCAATATTACTCCAAATGCAGTACAGCAGCACTTACAGTCTGTAGTCAGGTCAGGCACATCACCCTCATGTGTGTTTCCCTGTTTCCACAGTGTATGTTGTTAGAGGTAGATCCCCAATCCATCTGATATGCTGTTTGCCAAACAATGGATCGAGTTCCTGCTCACAGTGAATGTAAAAGGCCCAACACCAACATGATGTTCCTAGATACTGGAGTGTGCTTTCATGCAACTGGCTATGGGAATGTTACCACAGCTGTTCCACATGCAATCAGCTAGAGGATGGCTGCAGTTCATGCAGAGACTATCAGCTGATCATGAGCAGCACTTAAAATACACATGCTGCTGCCTAAGCAAAGCAGGTAGAAGTCTCCACATCCACCAGAGAGGGAGTGAGAGAGGCAGACAGAGGCATAGAATAGTCAGGGATGTGTGGGAGAGTAAAATGTAAGCATGTTTGTGTCACACACCTACCAGTACAGGGTATCAAACCCCTGACGACTATGTATTGCTGTCACATGCCTATGCAGTTGTTGGATGCACCACAAAGGTTACAGGTTGAGGAGCCCTCAAAACATATATGTGATGGTGAGTGACATTTGCAACAGGTATATGGTAGCTATATGGTAAGTGTAGTACATGTGCCTGTCTGCATGAACAATTGCCAGCATCAACACAGCCACAGTCTCACAGGGATGCACACACATTGAGACACTTGGCAGAGCCAAGAATACAAATCGACACTAGTAGGATTGCCACAACACATTACAGTGCAGGTATCACATGCACCACAGGGGTCATACAGAGGTTATATGGGCATAGGGTATGTGGAGGTGTCTGACATCAGACAGCATGCTTCAGTATGCCAATGGGGGTTGCAGTGAGTGTGCATGTGGTCATATGCATCATACAACACACACACACACACACACACACACAGACACAGGGTGCCAGTACTGACATGCATGGGCGCATTGTTGCACGGGTGTGTTGTGGTTGACTGTGCCAAATGGCTACACAAGGCAAGGTGATTGGTATACCTTGGCATCAGGCCAAATGACAATGGTCTTCATTGTGGCTCAGGGGTATAGTGTCTGGATCTGACCACACAGGTGGGTATCGAATTCACCATCCAGTCAACTGAGTGATTATTGCATGTGGCCAATGCTGTGCATTGCTTGCCATTTATTTGTTCCTTAGTCCATGACATGGAAGGTGACTAGCATGTGCACACCTCCCACATGCATGTACAGTGTCATGTGGAACTGTACCTGGAGTGGCTGGCCCATGTTGTGCACACAGACTGTTATCATCAGATGTGCCAGTCCTGGCCTCATGTGGTGGGAACTGTTAATGGATAGCAGGTTGATCCAGCACCTACATTGATAGCATGATACTGGTATTCCCTGGAGTCAGTGGCATCTGTCCATACAGAGTGTGTTTTCAGGCATGGTATGTCCTTTGTGGGTCACATTTGAAGGCACCACAGGTGTTGCAGGTGTCCAGTGGGGAACATGGGGAAGGTGCACTGTTGGCATGTACATGCCTATTGGACTGATGATTGGGGTGCCATGCCCACTGCAGCCCACTGCAATCAGACCATGGTTACTATCAGTGGGCGATATGCAGGGTAGTACCAACATAGCGGCTGTTGCCTAGGCAAGTGTGTGTGTGTATGTGTGTGTGTGTGTGTGTGTGTGTGTGTGTGTGTGTGTGTGTGTGTGTGTGTGTGTGTGTGTGTTTGTGAGATATGGGTTGAGAGCATTATCTGGGTAATGCTAGGTCACTCACTTTGTTCACCTGGCCTTGATGTCAAATGTAGGGGTATGGATATGCACCCCAGTCTCTCAGCTATTTCACATCTGTTATCCCTGTACGGTGGACATTGTGATATGTACTAGGTCCAGCATATATGAGATTTGCAAAACCTTTTCCCCATTGACTCCAATTGTCACACACTAACACAGACACACACTGAGACACACACACATATCTGTGATGTTTTTGATTAGAACTCCTACCTAACTAGTTTACAATACTACAGTGCTACACAGTTATAGGATGCACCAGGGAGAACACTGGAGTACTCTTTCCCCAAATGTGTATTTCACAGTGAATGACATCAGCAGAATTGCCAAAGTAGGGCATTTAAAGTGTAGTGAGTGTGACTAGACTAAAATGCATTGCTCCCTACACAGACATAGAAACACACACAAAACATTCACAACTGTCATGTGTGGGGATAGATCCCCTACCAGAGTTCTATATCACACAACAGCATGAAGTAGTTATAGGACACACCATAAGGATAACTGAAGTACACCTTCCCCAAAGGTGTATTTCACAGTGAATGACATCAGCAGGATTGCCAAAGTAGGGCATTTGAAGTGTAGTGAGTGTGACTAGCCTAAAATAATTGCTTTCTACATAGACAGTGACAGACACACACTGTTGTCAAGTCTGTGCTTAAACTCCTAACCTAACTCTTTTATCACACTACAGCAGTATGCAGTTATAGGACACACCATGGAAAACTACAGCTTTCCCAAACGTGTATTTCAAGGTGGATGACATCAGCAGCCTTGCCAAAGTAGGGCATTTGAATTATAGGGAGTGTGACTAGCCTAAAAAAACATTGCTCTCAACACAGACAAAAACAGAGATACAAACATACACACACACACACACACACACACACACACACACACACACACACACACACACACACACACACACACACACACACACATTCACCAAGTCTGGGGTTAGAACTCCTATCTAACTATTTTATCACACTACAGCAGTGCGCAGTTATAGGACATGCTATGGAGATTATTAGGCTACACCTTTCCCAAAGGTGTATTTCAAGTGGATGACATCGGCACCCTTGCCAAAGTAGGGCATTTGAAGTGTAGTGAGTGTGACTAGCCTAAAAAGCATTGATTTCTACACAGACAGACACACACACACACACACACACACACACACACACACACACACACACACATACAGTTGCCAAGTCTGGGATTACAATTCCTACCTATTTTATCACACTACAGCAGTTATAGGATGCACCATGGAGATTACTTGGCCACAACTTTCCCAAAGCTGTATTTCACAGTGGATGACCTCAGCAGGCTTGTCATAGTAGGGCTATGGGGAGGCCAGTGTGTGTGCATGGGCCATAACCCATTCATCTATGGATTGACACACCACATGTGGGCACACGCAGGGCCTTATTCCACAGGTATGTGTATACAGCTGCTAGATGACTATTTCCTTGTACAGCCATGTTGCATAGCTAGCACTTGCACCACATAGTCGGTACTGCTGACCGATACCATTGGCTAGTATCTACGGTGAGTGACATGTGAACCTCATGTGGTTGTAGCTATTTGGCTGTGTACTGGGTGGGTCAGGCCTGGATGGCTCCTTGTCACAGTCACTCTCTTCCACACATCTATGTACATCTACTTTTGGCTTATTATAGTGTGTTGTCCTTGGATATATGTCTGTATTCCTATCCACTGTGTGTGCAAAGCATGAGTGGTGCATACTGAGGAGTGTCTGCACTAACATCTGCAACTGTCAGATATGTCTGGTCCATTGTTGTTTGCAGGCATGGGCTTCATGTGTGTGTGTGTGTGTGTGTGTGTGTGTGTGTGTGTGTGTGTGTGTGTGAGCATGCCCAGTATGACCTTTCAGTATGCTGTTGCCTGACATTGGCTTCATTTCTCTAAGTGTGTGAGCATGCCCATTATGCCCTTCTGTACTGCCTGTGTGGATCGATTCCAGGTAGTTTGTGCTCCAGTGCAGACCTTCGTGTTGTACACCTGCAGGTAGCAGTTTCTGCAGGTTGTCCGTCGATCATTTGGCAATATGGGGACAAAGTGTGCAGGGGATATTGTGTACTGTAGGGGACTGTGTCTGTGCTGCTTCAGCTACATGGTACTGCTGTTAGCAGAGATATTTAGACATGTGTACTGTTATACACTGTGATGTTTTCTGCCCTCATGTACAGTCAGGTGGACATTCCTGCTCACGGTGATGTCTTGGGGGACAAGGGGGACTGCAGCTGTGTGTATTATTGTGGGCAGACACCTACATATTCATGGTAGGTTATGCCATTTTGGAGGGAGTGCTGCAGACACTTGCTGCTGGGTCTGTGTATCCGGTTCAGCACCTTGGTACAGTGCTGGTAGGGGATCCCATACATTTACATCCAGCAACATGACAGTATAGCCTTATATTGCTATGGCAATACCTCACTGCTGTACAGATTTGTACAGTTTACCCAGAGCCATGGGCCATGAGTCAGGACATTACCCCTATTGTGGTGTATGGGCAGGTATGTAGGCACCCATTTATGTGTTTACAACCAGGGATAGTGTGTGCACACAGCTTTGTGTCGGACCTTGCACATTCCATACTGGCCATGCCCCCCCCCCCCATTCTCTCTGCTTCCTTACATTATGCATACATTCTCTGATACTTTCCCTATGGTTTTCAACCCATCACAGCTGTGTGTTGGTGTTGATTGACAGTTCATGCAATGGGACATGGTGAACATATAACTGTGGTTTGTCCACATGGCCTTGCATATGGCATATGTGGAGTGTGTTGTGTTGTTATTTGGGTGTCCATGACATAACATGCATTGGCAGTATGTGTGAGACACAGGCCCTTGGCCGAGGCCTGTGGGCCATTGGCTGTTTATGTGGGCCAGATGTGGCAGGCCATTGCATTCTGTCTGTCCTACAGTCTCAGACTGCCATACAGTATATTCCCTTGAGGTGACAGGGTAGGTGTTCTAGGTGTTCATGCCAATACCTTCTATCAGTTCTGACTGGTGGTGTGGATGCTGGCAGGGTGCTACCTACAGCTGGCAACACACTGCATGTGACACCTGCACTGCATGCTGCATTATTTTGCTATTGCCATATACAGCTGGGGTAATATTGTACCTATTCCTCACAGCAGGAGTACAACCAGGAAAGGTACCTGTGGGTGGTGTTTGTGTAAGCTGGGGGCATGTGTGCTATGGCCACTACTTGGATCTGACACACAGATATGCATTGGGCATTCCAGTTATGCTTGCATATGGAGGTACATCAGCTGTTTCCCACTACACCAGTCCTACCTCCTTTGTGATCTGCGAGTGCTTGGGGAGACAACACCGGTATCCCCTACTATAGGACCAGATAATGTGATGCATACCTGTTTGTACTATTCCAAGGGTGTGCCCATTTCACAGTGACACGATATATATACTGTATGTCTGGGGTACTTTTCCCTGTGTACTGCTTCTATATCTAGCCCAACAGCCATGCCATGTAAGTCTTTCAGATGGTGACACATATTACCACCTTACATTTGCAATGGCTTACTGCTAGCTTGTGTTATACTGGTGGATATTGTGTTTGGCACTGCAGTTGTGAGGACTTATTTTATTTTTTTTTATTTATTTTATTTTACATTTGTTAACTGGGGGTGTCTGACTGATACGAAAAGGCCCTTTTTCAGCAGAGGCCCGGGGAGAAAAGCTCCACAAAGAAAATTTACAGACACATTTCGTTATTTAGACATTATCAGTATACACACAAATTACAAAAGACATGTTTTTACAGTGGTATGTGGAACATAAACAGTTACAGTGGAGAGAACAAACAAAAAAATATTAATTTTAAAAATAAAGGTAATTAATAGATTTGTGGTGTACAGCTGAAATTTGGAACATAGGTAGAATACATACATAGTACACAGGTACAGTACATACATTGTTGATTAGCCAGTGTTTGTGAGTAAGAATGAAAACTATTATCAAGTGCTCTAGATTTAGTATGTATATGTTATCCGCTTTCACTAGCCTGGGGAGCAATCATAACACTGCCAACTTTGCTTGAGATGTTGCCTGATGAGGTCTTTAAAGGAGGCTTTGTATGACGTGTTTTGAATGCTAGTAGGGACAGAGTTCCAT
Organism: Protopterus annectens; assembly: GCF_019279795.1. Classification (NCBI taxonomy): domain Eukaryota; kingdom Metazoa; phylum Chordata; order Ceratodontiformes; family Protopteridae; genus Protopterus; species Protopterus annectens. The sequence continues at coordinate 547,890,839 of NC_056737.1, forward strand.
TTTTTAGCCACTGAACTACTATATAGTGCATCTCCAAAGCTATTGTAGCTGTTGGTGACTTCTAGTAGTAGTTTGCTTGATGATCTAAGAGGCCTTTTGGCTGAGTGATGTTGTACTAAGTTTTTGAGGGCAGGACACTTATTGGGGAGGTAATAGATAGAATGACAGAGGCAGAGCTGATTGTAGGTTAGAAAGTCAGGCAGTTCAAGCCAGTGGGGCTGTCTCAAAGCAGTACAGTGATGAGTTCTATATGATCAATTTGCAGCAAAGTGGGAAATTCTGTTATAGCAGGCTTCCATTTTGCTTAGTTCAGTTTTGTTGAGATTAGTCAGAATGGGAGATGCATAGAGTAGGGTGGATAGAAGTTGGGAGCGAGCAATGGCTGATCTTGTGTTGTTGGTAAGAAATGGTTTGATATGGTAGAGTAACCCCAGTTTGGCATGTACTTTTTTAATAGTTAAGTTGAGATGACTGTCAAATTTTAGGTGGGAGTCTATGGTTATTCCCATTAGCTTAGCCTATGCCACTGGAGCAATTGGAGTAGCATTTGTGGAGTAGATAGTGAATTGACTGTTAGTGTTTTTGTTAGAACTGGTTATAATCATAAGCAGAGTTTTCTTTGGACTGAGGATAAGTTGGGCTTTGGTAAGGTAGTTTTCAAAGTCAGGGAATGCTAGTTGAGTTGTTTGCAGGAGGGTGGGAATGTTTTGTGCAGCACAGATTAAGGTAGTGTCATCTGCATACTGAATTATAGATGCATGCTGTGTGGAGCTATGGAGGTCATTTGTGAAGACTGTGAATAGTAGTGGTCCTAAGATAGAACCCTGTGGGACTCCTATAGTTATGGGCAGCTGAGGAGAGAGATAATTTTCCCATTTCACAGCTTGGTACCTGTCAGTTAAGTAACTTTGGAACCAGGTAAGAATGGAATTTGATAGATGATATTGGTTTAGTTTGTTTAGCAGGATTTGGTGTGAGACTGTGTCAAATGCTTTGGACATATCCAAAAAAAGAGTTGACACTTGTAGGCCTTCAATTTTGAGATGGTTTACTGTGTCTGTGAAGCAGACAAGGGCTATAGTGATACTATGGACAGGTCTGAAACCATGCTGAGTAGGTGACAGGATGTTGCTGTCTAGGAGATAGTTTAGCATCTGGGTATGGATGCATTTTTCTAGGATTTTGGCCGGAGGGGGAGTAAAGCAATAGGTCTGTAGTTATTAAGTTCAGTGGAGGTCCCGCCTTTATGTATGGGTGTAACATAGGATATTTTCCAGAGTTTGGGCACGTAGTTTTCAACAATTTATCTGTTTATGAGAGTGGAGACTGGGAGAGCAATAGCATCTGCTGTGAGTTTCAAGAAATAGCTGGGAAGTAGGTCAGCTACTGTTGATGAGGTTTTTAGTTTGGAGAGCATGCTTTTGATTGAAGTGGTGGAGACTGTTTTGATTGTAAAGCTTGTATTAGTGTTATTTGTGTTGGGGGGGATAGTGAGGAAGGAACTGTCCTGTGATACTAAGGATAGAATTGAGTTCACAAAGTGGGAGTTGAATTGTGTTTCTATGGGAAATTTTGTGTCAGCGGTGGTTGGTTTGGGGGTAGCCTTTTGGGTGGATTTTAGTAGCTGGTTTACATTTTTCCAAAACTTTTGTGGGTCGTGTTGGTATTTCGTTTGTAATGTTGTGTAGTAGGATTTTTTGTCCATCCTAATGCATTTTTTTGCACGGTTGCGCAGTTCTTGGTACTTAGTTAGGCTTTGTGTTTCTTTGTTTTTTTAATAGTAAAGCCAGGCAGTGTCTCTGGACTTGAGGATTTGTTTGGTTTCTTTACTGAGCCAGGGGTTTGTAGAGGTTCTAACCTTGATTTTGCACAATGGAGCGACAGTGTCTCGGTGTTGTAGAAATGTTTTGCTGAAATATGCTACAGCCTGGTAAAGTGGGAGGTTTTTTTTTGGGGGGGCTCCAATCACAGTTACAGAGTTAAGTGTTGAGGACCTCGGGAGAGATTTTTTTGTGTTTCTAGTGGATATATAGTTAGTGGTATTGCATATGCTTGTTCTACTACGTATAAAGTATATCATGTTGTGGTCACTTAAGGTGTCTCTGAGACTGCCTGTGTGAGGGTACGATGTGGGGTTGTTAGTTAGATTTTTTATCACATCTAGTTGGAATTTGGACTAGTTGCTGGTAGCCATGGAGATTTATTAGATTACTTGGTGGTTCTAATATACAGGTGAACCAATCAAAGTTGAAGTCCCCCAGAATAAGGGTTTCTTGTGAGTATGTGGAAGAACACCAGGATAAGAAGTCTTCAAGGCTAGCAGGTGTATTACCAGGTGGAATATAGATCACGATTGTGGTGATGACCTTTTTAGTGTGAAGTTGAAGTTGTGAGATAAGTATGTCCCGATTATTGGGAGAGGGGTAGGAGTTTGGTAAATGACAGACAGTTAAGTTGGACTTGTACAGTAAGGCAGTTGCACCCCCTTTATGAAGTGGTCTGTCTTGTCTAAAGATATTGTAGCCATTAGGGAGAACTTCTGAGTTAGCTATGTTTTTATTTAGCCAGGTTTCTGTTAAAGCAACTATGTCTGGGGAGTAGTGTGCTATTGTGGCCTGGAGTTCAGATATTTTATTTTTGATACTTCTAATATTAATATTTAGAATTAAAATATGGTTGGTTTTGCTGCTGTAGTTGATTTGCCCAGGGATGAAGAAAGTGGGGGTGTTATATTCTGGCATTTGTGTTGGAGCAGTTTGTGTTGGACAGGATGGATTTGGGCCTGGGTTGGGGTGGATATCCCCACTTGTGGTGAGCCTTGAGTTAAAATGGTTATACAGATGTTGGAGTTTGGTGAGGAGTATGAGAAAGTATTGTGTTTTTTTGGAATAGGAATGAGAGCATATTAGTTTAGTTCTGAACTGGTCCATTATGTAGTTCTTGAATAACTGTGGGCAGATATAATTATAATGTGTGGTGTCTGTATACGAGGGTGCATAATGTAGTGTTGTGCTACTATGTTTAGGGATATTGCTAGAGTGATAACTTGTGGTGTTGTAAAGAATTATGAGAAGACAGACTAGACTTAGTTGTGTGATAGTCATGGTTATAAAGTTTAAGTTGTTTCTAGGTGGGGGGCCTGAATAGGAATTATAGGGTTGCACTATATGTGGATGGGGAGGTAGTGTGGGTGATGTAGAAAATGCCTAGTGGGAATGAGAGTGATTGAGAGTATTTTGTGTGGAACAAGTTGGTGTGGTATAATGTGATATGACTTGAGGAGCTGTGATTGGTGGAGGTGATGTGAGGGTGAGCTGTCGGTGTGGCTGTGATTACTATAAATGCAGAGGTAGTGGGGGCGGGAGGGAATAGGGGCAGGGCAGGGGAGTGTAGAGAGCCCAAGCATTAGTGAGGGTGAACGGAGCGGGGCAGAGCCAACCAAGACAAGGGAAAAAGGTAAGTATTACTTTACAAATCTGAACACTTTAAATAAATTCCTGAGGCCTAATGGCTTACTGGCAAGCAGAATGTAATTGCTGAAGAGCACTTGTATCCTGGTGGGAGACTAGAAATTTATAGATGGCTCCATGCTCAGCAGGATTCTAATATAGACGTTGTATTGGGGGAGGGATATAGCACAAGGGGTGTAAACCAGGTGGAATGCAAAGAAACCAGAGAGGCAATCAGTGGAAATCAATGAAGGCCTCAGAGGGGGTTAGTAATAATTCAAACTACCCGTAAAGTGAAGGAGAGAAGAGACAGCAAAGTTTATTAAGGTTGGGAGTATGTCTTCACATTGACTTGCTGATTAGTAACCAGTTTTTGCACAGATTAGAGGAGGGAGATACATTAGCAACGAAGGGGAATGTACAGAGATGCAAATAAACAGGTGGGCCTCCAAGTGATACAAACTAAAGCAGAAAGCACTGAGAGGGCTGCTTGATGGTTAATTTAGTCACAGGGATGTGAATTAAATGTATACTGTCTATTGGACAGTTAGGATTACTGTATTAGTGGGGGTGGGGTGGGGAGGACACAAGGCTACAACAGTCAGTTTTATTAGCAAGTTGAGAACTACTAAGAAATACTGCTAATGTAATAGTTTCACTCTCATAAAACATACAAATAGAATGCCTGGGTGGACTGATCCTGCTCTTGAAGCTCAAAATGTATATCCTTGTTTAGTTTGCAGTACTGATTCCTTCTTATACTGTATGGGTGGAGTGGTAGCCGCAGACTGCAGATTTACTTGAGTGTGCAGAGTGTGTAGACTTGTCCCTGTCATCAGCGTTAGTGGGCAATGGCCACCAGGTCTTACCTCAACATGCATACATACCGACCACTCTCACAAATATGAAACACCCACCAACCTAACGCACACATACCTGCATATTGTGCAGATGCTACAACCTGTCCTGCTACCTTGGCCACCTCTGTCCATCTGTGCTCCACTGGTATTATACCTACACATACATGTTCCTACATTTCTACATAAGGTTTTGGGGAGGCACACCTGTCTGTTTATACATTCCTACACAGGATTGGGGGGGGCACACCTGACTATTTCTACATTTCTTCACAGGATGGGGGGTACATCAGACCATTACTACATAAATAGGTAGGGTTGGTGGGAGCACACCTGACTGTTTCTACATTTCTACACAGGAAGGGGGGTGTACACCTGACTATTTCTACATTTTTCACAGGATTGGGGGGGGCACACCTGACTGTTTCTACATTTCCACACAGGATTGGGGGGGCACACCTGACTGTTACTACATTTCTACACAGGATTGGAGGGGCACTCCTGACTGTTTCTACATTTCTACACAAGATTGGGGGGCACACCTGACCGTTACTACATTTCTACACAGGATGGGGGGGGACAAACCTGACTGTTATTACATTTCTCCGTAGGATGGGGTGGGGCACACCTGACACTTGTACACATTTGCTATGACTGTACTGGTATGTCAGGTACTCCATTTCATTCTGTATTCTAACCTATCATGCTGACTAGAGGCATATCAGTTTACTACAGGTCTTAGCTTTGATTGACCTACATATTAGTTTCTGACGTTCTACCCTTCAGTATTAACATCCCACTGCCTCTCCTGCTGTAGTCTGTCTGTGTAGACCTGGGGGGGAGCTTACCCATAGGCATCATTCAGAGGCCATAGCACAGCCTTTGTTTGTCTTTGTCTACACCTGTCCTGCTGGCTGTGACTGCTGCTGGGTATGTAAACCTCCCTGACTGGCATGTGTAAGTCACTTACCTTGTGGGTGTCCCAGCACTGAGGGTGGTGCTGCAGGGCTGCCTATGTTGGATGCACATAGTACACACCCTACAAATGGTTGAACACAGGTAGTGTCATGTTTGGCATCCCTTTTACTGTATGTGAGAGTCAGAGATAGGTGTTATTCCCTAGGTCCCTCCTGTGTCAGTGTATGTGCTATGCATTGCCTCTTTGCCAAGGCCAGGGCACACAGGGCATGCCTACTTCTGCCTACTGGGGCAGGCTCAGGTTGTTCCTCCTCTGAGTCACTCTGTGCCTGTGCAGGCCTTGGCAATGATGGGGGGCTGTGTGGTTCAGCCCCATGCTGTTCATGCTGCAGCTGTTTCTGCAGGATCATATTGTGTAGCATGGCACATACAATGGCAATGTTGGTACATGTAGCTGGTGAGTACTGCAAGGCTCCACTGGATGTGTCCAGGCACTGGAACCATGACTTGAGCACCCCAAACATATGCTCTATTATAATCCTGGTCTGTTTGTGTGCCTCATTATGGAGTTCTTGTTCATGTGTGTGTGTGCATTTCTGATGGGTGTCATCAGACATGGCTCCAGTGTATATCCAACATCCCCTACTAGGTGACTGTGAGGGATGTCCCAATTTGCAAATCTCTGGTACAGGTGCGTCTGATGCCAGATGTGGGAATTGTGATAGCTTCCAGGGCAACCAGCATACACATTCATTATTATGCCCTGGGCATCGCACATGACCTGGCAGTTGATGGACGAGAAGCCCGTGCAGTTGATGTAGACCCTACCCTGCTCACTGGGTGGTGCTTTGATGCACATGTGCGTGCAGTCTATAGCACCCACTACCTCATGGTATTTTGCTATTTGGTGGAAGAAATGCATATTGCTGGCCAGCGCCTCAAGGGTGTTGCGGAAATATACATGCTCATCGGCATGTGCTGACATGGCATCCAGGAACTGGTGGAGTACCCTGCATGCTGATGCCTGTGAGATCCCCATCATATCCCCAGCTGGCCTTTGGAAGGTACCTGTAGCTAGTATTCTTAGGGGTAAACATACCTTGGTATCCACTGGGATGGGTTCTCCTCTGTTGGCTCTGTGTGGGAGGCATGGCCGGCACAGCTCAACAATTTGCTGTAGGAGGTCCTTGTCCACCCTATAGCGCTCCACTATCTCCAGCTCATGTTGCCCCTGGTAGGTTACCCTGGGTCTGTACACTCTTCTTCATCTCCTCACTGTGGGTTGGTTGGCAGCATTCACATCCTCACACTCTCAGCCTTTTCCACAAGTTGTTGTATGATAGCTATTGCAGCCCCTATCATTTTGTTGTTTTGTCTGTTAAAACTTCCCCGCTTGTATTCAACGGTGATGTAGAGTATGGGAAAAGCCAGAGTGGAATGTGTTTGCATAGTTTATAGTAGTGTTCTGGGCTGGACTGGTCTGCTGCCTGTGTAATTGGCTGATTCTGATACATTTCACCTGCCAGCTATGCTAGTTCTCCTTGATTAACTTCCTACTACTGTTTTCCCTTCCCATTGCCTTCCTATTTAAGCCCAGGGGTGCGCCGCACAAACACAATGCTGAAATGTGCACAGAGCTGCTATTTCCTGGTTTACCTTTTTTCTTTAACCCGGTGCACTGAGTGCACACTCGCTTAGGCAATGTAAAGAGTGCTAGGCAGACTCAGACACACCCCCTTGCTTAGCTGTGCTTAGCTAGGAGAAAATCTGAGCCACAGGGCTCCAATCCGCTTACAGTATGCTTGACACACACCCCTATGATGTCATCTACCAGCTATTCCTGCTGCTATGCTGTTGGGACCTGACTAGCATGCTGGGGAAAACTGGGATTCACTATCATTCCCATCATTTGCATAGGATTGCCTGCTAATGCATAGTTACATGTCTCACACTGAGCCTCCCCCTTAGCAAACACTACTCACTGGCCATGTTGTCTTCTGCCTGCTATTGACTTTAATGGCAGAATAGTGATTTTAGTTAGAATGCTTATTTTAGGTTTATTTTCTTATTCCCCCCTGATCCCGTTTGCGAGCCGCTGCCCTACTCTTAAACTGCCGAAATCAGCAAAAAAAAATAAAAGTTGATTTTTTTATTTTTTTAAGCCGTTTCCAATGCCAATGGCCTTATACTTGGCCATTGGCATGCCTCTTGACTGATATGCACCCTTTATTTGGAGCTGTCACGGCTCCGTTTTGGAATTTGCAGAAATGTACTCGGTTACTAGCCAAGTACATTTATGCAGATTACACTTGTCCTGCATGGCCGGTTTCCAGCTTCTTGGATTGCAAAATTACCTCATTTGTATGGATGTCTCCTGCAAATGGGGTATTTTGCATACAGGGGCTAAGTCCGTGCAGGACTAGTGCAGGAGCGCTCGTGCATGCCCCTGCAGGCTATTCCTGGACTGCACAGCAGACATATTGCCTTCTAGAGCTCCTGCACTAATCCTACATGACGTGCAAGGCTTGCAGAATCCAGGGAATGGTTTGTTTTCAGAATACAGAAAACATAAAAAGACTGCATACAAGAACACAATCAAGTCAGAAGTTACCACAAACCTGCATTCATTCAAAACAGCAGCATTTCTCTGAGAATTTACATTTACTGCTAATGAAGGCTAAAATACTTCTGAACAGGAATGTAAATGAACAACTGCTGTGCTTGTGGATAAGACTAGGGAGCTATGACATGATGAACTCCTTATAGCTACATTTTGGCAATGTCTTGGAGATAAATTCTCTAACCTACTATGAAAACAGACTATAAGCCATTATCACCAGGACCAAGTCAAGGAGGCACACTAAACACCAAGGAAAGTTATCAAACTACTGCTGGACGTTGAAAACATACCTTCCACCTGCTATGATTTAGAAATAGCACTATGATTTATTTATGTATGTATGTAAGTATGTATGCATGTATTTATTTATTAATTAATTTATTTATTTATGTATTTATTTATTTATTTTTGCACTCTTTTTCGTACTCTTTGCTGATCAGCAAGTATCCTCAAGTTCCTCTCCTTGTGCATCCCCAGGACTTACCCTGATAAGGGTCAAGCCAGTGAGGAGACTTGAGGCATCACAAGTCCATGATATAATGCTGTTGAGTGTTTTTATCTAATTTTCCTTTCTGCCCCAGTGCATGCACCAGTAACACCCTATTGGTATGGCATGCACTCTGCAGACTAAGGTGAAATATCCCTCTCTTCTGCATAGAGCTGACACTAGCAAGCCACCCTTCCAGGACCCAGGAAGTGATTCACTTCTGCCAGGTAAATCTAACTGTTTCATGTGCCCCATTCATGTGATCCCCTTCCAAGGACAGGCATGCCCATCTTCTCTTGCAAATGTCTCAGATGGGCGCACTGTAGTGAGGACATTATTGCTTCATGCCAATAGTGCTAGCCAGTGCTATGATCTTTTGCCCTGAGATCTAGCCTTTTATCCTCTTAGATTTATACTTTTGTCATAAAATTACCTTGCTAGGGGCAAATAGTCTATTGAATAAGAGAATTAAGCCTACACAATGATTCCTTAGCACTAACTGTGCACTATCTAATATACGAAGATGTTATTTTCTAACAAAAACAAATAAGACTGTGCTCTTCTTTCTGACCCCAGGGCTATGATTTCTAATGCTCTGAATTGGAGAGGCATGGTTGGAGAGAATGAACAATTGTTAGCAGCAATGATAAACTTGAACTCATAAAGAGATGAAAGTTAATTCTGCTGTTCCTTAAAAACTGATATAAGAGCACTTTTCTTGTATAATAAAATACAGTGACATCAGAAAATGCTGCAATTTGGTGAGAATTCATGCCATGCTCATATTTTCTAGGAGCTTGTCTCATAATATTAATGAAGCTGACCATTCATTGAGTACATTATTAGCATAAGTGGGTTGCTTGACTATATAAGATTGTAAAAATAAGAAAAGACTGCATAAACAAATCACAGCTTCTGTTAATCCCTCCAAAACATAACTCATGCTGTTTCTACTAAAATCATAAGGCCTTCTTAAGCCCCTCATCTTGATCACTGATGCTGATAACACCCATTTTGAAATGTTCTCACTAGAAATTTGCTAGGTATGCCAATTAATGGTGAACTTAAACTTGATTTACACATGCAGCAAGTAATTAAAAAAACTCATCAAAATCTAGGTGTGGTATATAAAAGAAAGAACTCCTTGCCACTACTTAACTCCCTCCAACATTGCTGTATGCCTCAGCTGTCTTCTTAACTAACCTATGAGTTATAATTCAAAATAAATGGGAACAATGCTACAACAAAGTTTTCAAATTTACTATAAAGGCACTAAATACAATACATCACTATAAAGCATTAAAAGACCTTCAGTGGCTTGAGTTACCTAAATACCTACTATAATCTTAAGTTCTCACAGTCCACAATATACTAAATAAACCACACAGATGTCCTGCCCCAAATAACATCCTTCAAAAATATTCTTCTGCTAGATTACTTCGCTCACAAAACCAGTTACTCTTAGAAATATACAACCTCAGAGCCTGAAAAAATTACCTAACTGAATCATGGATATGCACTTGTCCAGCACCTAACCTCAACACACGATGCAAAATGACACATTTATGTATATATATATATATATATATATATATATATATATATATATATATATATATTTCATCATGCTTACATGCCTCCAAAGTGATCTGTCCTCATCCTTTAACTAGTCAAGGCTAATACCATCTGTTCAACTCCCAGTTCCTCCTAGTAGATACACTTCAAAAAAATTCTGTAAAGACAACCATTTCTTCTACTCAAGTCCTATACTTACTTCTACTTATTAAACCAATGTTGTCAGGCCTCTATTATATATTTAAGAAAAGCAACATTTTTCCCCACAGTACCATCCTCTGTTCGTAAAGTCCAACTGACTATTAAATCTCTTAACTAACAGTATGACACTCTAAAACACTGACTACCAACACAATACCCACACCATTTGAAATTACCAGCTATTTTCAGTTCTACAAGTAGATTTAGTAAAATCTGATTCCATGGCAATAAAGACGAAAAGCCTTTAAAATAAAATACTTCTCTACTCTTGCCTGTATATAGTACACTTCACTTGTATATACTTCTGTTAAGCTACTGCTTTAAAATTGTAAGATCATTTAGCTCTGTCTTAATTAACTGATCTCTCCAGTTCCAGAATGTGTCTTCTCAGTGTTTAATCTTTTCTTTCATACACTTATATATGTGTTATAGCAATGTGGGTCTACTTCAGATAATCAGCCAATTACGTTCATGAACTACTGTACGCCAGGATGAAAATAATGAATTTTCAATTAAGCAAATGGGAAAATCAGCAAAATTTTACACAAGGAATTCAGACAGTTGGACAACCTTAATAAATGTGCCCTTCTCCCCACTATATTGCAATCTCAGAATTGGTATATATACTTAGGGGTTGTGGGGTGTACGGGGGCCACAGGACCCCACCTGGGTGGATTTGACATACTGCTTTGTGTGTGGAGGCTGAATGTTATACAACTGCTTGTATTCCCTGTGTAAAAATCCATTGACGTGAACGTTCACTTAATTGAATATTCGTTGTTTTCATCTCAACACACAAAGTTTCACATGTAGGCATTCGATTATGTGACATAGATCCAGCAATGTATATAGATAGGTAGCATTTTTTGTATTAAAATCATTTTTCTCTTGCCTATCCTTTTGTATATAACATTATGCATGATATTACTATTTTTGGAACTTTTCTTTCTGAGCCTCCAATGAAAATGGGCTATTGGCTCAGCCAAACATTTCATGGTAATCAAAGACAAACAAATAAACAAGCAAAGAAATAAATAAACTTTAGAAACAGAGCTTAAAATCAAGACTGATGTTTTTTGAACATTAGGAAGCCTGCAAAATATCCCAAAACATGTCTGAACTATGCATGCATGTCTACAGCTAGAGGAGTTAGGCTTTATTGGCCTACATTTGCCCATAAAGACTTAAAATGTAAGAATTCATGGGCAGTCAGAAATCATGTGCCTGAAATACTGTTATGTCCTTAACATGTTGTTTGCATATATACCATGGGAGGTTTAAGATACTAACACTTTAGTAATGAATGCTAACCCTAATGCAATCATTCTCCTGCTCCTAACCCTAATGTGCATTTTAAATTAAAGAAAATATCCAGCAACTCTACCACTATTCATACAAATATATATTCCCCAGGTGTCAGCAAGCTCTGCACGGCATGCAGGAATAGTGCAGGAGTTGCTGGAGGCAATATGGCCACCGAGAGATCCAAGAGCAAGCTCCCTGCACAGACATAGCTCCTGTATGCAAATTACCCCATTTGCAGGTGAAAACCATGCAAATGAGGTGAATTTGCAATCCAGGAAGCTGGCAGCCATCCGTGCAGAATTAGTGTAACCTGCAGAAATGTACTCAGTTATTAACCTAGTACATTTCTGCAAACTGCAAAACGGAACCATGACAGCTCCACATAAAGGGTATATATAATGTGTAAAGCATGCTGATGGCCAAATATATGGCCACTGGCATGGAAAACAGTTGCAAAAAAAACAACTTTTTTGGCTGATTTTGGCTGTTTAAGCATAGGGCAGTGGCACACAAACGGGATCGGCTGGAAAATGAAAGAAAAACCCTGAAAAAAGCTTTCTCTGCAAAATCACAATTTTGCCATTATAGTCAATGGCAGGCAGAAGACAACAAGGCCAGTGAATAGTGGTTGCTAAGGGGGAAGGCTCAGTGTGGGACTTATAACTAGGCATTAGCAGGTAATCCTATGCAAATGAGAGGAATGATACTGAATCACAGATTTCCCCTCATGGCTAGCTTGCACCCAACCATGTAGGTGCAGGAAGACCATGGTGCAAGCCTAAGAGCTAGCTGATATCATAGAGGGGTGTGTCAGGCATACTGTAAGCTTATTGGAGCCCTGTGGCTTGGGTTTGCCCTGAGCTTAGCAGAGCTAAGGAAGGGGGTGTGTCTGAAGCTGCCAAGCACAATTTACATTGCCTAAATGGGTGTGTGCGCCATCTACCAGGTTTTAAACAAAAAAAATAAATAAAAAGTAAACCAGAAAATAGCAGCTCCATGCACATCTGAGTACTATGTTTGCGTGGCACACCTATGGGCTTAAACAGGAAGGCAATGGAGAGGGAAACCTGCAGTACGAAGGTAATCAAGGAGAACTAGCATAGCTGGCAGGTGAAATGTATCAGAATCAGTCAATTACACAGGCAGTAGCCCAGTCCAGCCCAGAACACCACTATAAACTATGCAAACACCTTTCCCTCTGGTTTTTCCCACAAACTCTACACCACCGGTGTACACAAAGGGGGACATTTTACCTAACAAAAGCAACAACATGATAGGGGCTGCATCTGCCCTCATAAAGCAACATTTGGAAGAGGCTGATGTTGGTGAGGATGAGAATTCTGATGACCAACTCACAGTGAGGAGAAGGAGAAGAGTTTACAGACCCAGGGTAACCTAACAGGGGCTACATGAGCTGCAGATAGTAGAGCACTATAGGGTGGACAGGGACCTCCTACAGCAAATTGGTGAACTGTGCCAGCTACGCCTCCCATAAAGAACCAACAGAGGAGAACCTGTCCCAGTGGATATCAAGGTATGTGTAGGCCTAAGAATACTAGCCACAGGTACCTTCCAAAAGTAAACTGGGGATATCACAGGTATATCACAGGCATCAGCATCCAGGGTACACCACCAGTTCCTGGATCCCATGTCAGCACATGCAGGTGAGCACATATATTTCCTGAACCCCCATAAGGCATTGACCAGCAATATGCATCTCTTCCACCAAATAGCAGAATACCCTGAGGTAGTGGGTGCTATAGATTGCATACACATATGCATCAAAGCACCACACAGCAAGCAGGGTAGAGTCTACATAAACCGCAATATCTTCTCCTCCATCAACTGCCAGGTCATATATGATGCCCAGGGTATTATAATGAATGTGTATGCTGGCAGCCCGAAAACTATCATGACTCCCACATCTGGCATATGATGCAGCTGTACCAGAGATTTGCCAATGGGGACATCCCATATGGCCACCTAGTGGGGGAATGGTCATGGACTGGAGCCATGGCTAATGACACCCATCAGAAATGCACACACACCCGGACAAGAACTCCATAACGAGGAACATGCACAGACCAGAATCATAATAGATCGTGAGTATGGGATGCTCAAGTCACAGTTCAGGTGCATGGACATATTCAGTGGAGCCTTGCAGTTCTCACCAGCTACATGTACTCAAATTGTCATCGCATGTGCCATGCTACACAATATGATCCTGTGGAAACAGCTGCAGCAGGAACTGCATGGGGCAGGGCCACACAGCCCCCCAGCATTGCCAAGGCCTGCACAGGCACAGAGTGACTTGGACAAGGAACAACCTGAGCCTGGCCCAGTAGGCAGAAGGAGGCATGCCCAGTATGCCCAGGCCTTAGCAAAGAGGCTATGCATAGCACATACACTGACACAGTAGGAACTCAGAGAATGACACCTCTCTCTGACTCGCACATACAGTAGAAGGGATGTCAAATATGACACTACCTGTGCTTAGCCATGTATAAGGAGTGTACTATGTGCATCCGACATAGACAGCCCTCCATCACCATCTACAATACTGGCTCAACCACAAGGTAAGTCACTCTCCATGGTAATTGCTGAATGGAGTAGTATGTTTTGTTACTTGTATCTATGGTATGGATGTGAGCATGCAAGGGAATTGTGTGGCTGAATGGAATGCCAGCAGATAGTAGACACCTATATTGGCAGCATGAAATCTGTAACAAATACTGGTGTCACCACAGCAGCCAGTACTAGACAAGGTGACAAAACCCACTGCAGGAAATGTGGTGGCCCAAATGTGTCCCCATAGGACAGACACATGCCAGTCAGTGAGGCTCACATACCCAACAACAGTCTCAACCAGCAGGACAGGTGTATACAAACACAATGAAAAGGCTGTGCTAAGGCCTCTGATTGATGGCTACGGAGAACAGAACTGTAGTACACTGATATGCCTCTAATCTGCATGATAGGTCGGAATACAGAATGAAATGGAGTACCTGAAATACCAGTACAGTCACAGCAAATGTGTACAGTTGTCAGGTGTGCACCCCCACAATCCTATGTAGAAATGTAGTAACATGTATGTGTAGGTATAATAACAGTGGAGCACAGATTACCTGAGCCAGCCAAAGTAGCAGGATAGATTGTAGCACATGTAAAATATGCAAGGCTGTGTGTGTTAGGTTGGTGTGTGTTGTATATTGTGTGAGTGTGGTCAGCATGCAGACATGGTGGGTTTTGTCCTGGTGGCCATTGGCCAGTACTACCTATGACAGGGCCAAGGTCTCACAACTGCAGTGCCAAACACAATGCATCCTAGCAACACACATTCCAGCAGTAAGTCATAGTAATTGTTCGGATGTACTATCTGTCATCATCTGAAAGATGGACATGGCATGAATGTGGGCCCAGACATACAAACAGGACACAGGTGGAAGTACCCTAGACAGACAGTGTATAAAATGTTACTGTCAAGTGGACACACCTTTGGAATTGTACATACAGGTTAGCAGGTTTGTAGTATGGAATACTGATGTCATCTGGCCAAACACTAGCAGACCACAAAGGTCACAGGTATGACGTATTGAAAAACTGCTGATGTCCCTACACAAGCCAGCATAAGTGGAATTCCCCACGTATATCTGTGAGTCAGCTGCAAGTAGCTTCCATTGCAAATATGCACCCAGCTCACCCCACCATCATCCACAGGTACCTAACAGGACTTATCCCTGCTGTTGGGAATGAGTACAATATGACCCACCTCTGTATGGAAATAGCCACAGAATGCACCATGCTGAAGAGGTGTCCCATGCATGTGTGTCCCTAGCTGTAAGCAGCACCCTGCCAGCATCCACACCACTGGATCAATAATGACAGAAACTATTGACATTGATACCTTGCACACCTACCCTGTCATGCCAGGGGAATATAGTGGCTTGCAGCCTGGGACTGTAGGAGTGACACAATGCAACAGCCTGTTACAGATGGCCTACATCACTACCAAATGCCCTACAGTCCTCTGTCAAAGGCCTGTGCCTCACCCTTACTGCCAGTGTATGTTATCTCATGGACTCCCAAATAACAACATAACACAGTCCACAGAACCCAAATGTATGAACATGTCAACAAATCCCAGTAACATGTCCACCATGTCCTACTGCATGAACTATGGACCAATACTGAATTACTGCTGGGATGAGGTGATAACTATAGGTAAATTATCAGATAATGTTTCCATAATGTTTGGAAGAGGACAGAATAACAGGAGGGGTAGGAGCATGAATGCCATGGAGTGTGTGAAGTCTGAAACTTAGCTGTGTGCACATACTTTCCCTACCTGCAAACACAGGAATGGGTGGCTACAAATCTGCTTGTAAACCACAATGTGAAGGGGTAATGACAAAAAAATATGAGTCCTGCCTCTGGGTAACCTGTGTGAATCTGTACAGCTGTGAGGTATGGCCATAGCAGGATATGGCCAAACTGTCAAGTCGATGGATGTACAAGCATAGCATCCTCAGCCACCACAGTACCAAGGTGTTGAACCATTTACACCGACCCATCATAAGTGTCTGCAGCTTCCCCTCCAGAATGGCATGATTGTGCAAGAATATGTAGGCTGCAGACCACAATAATGGACACAGCTTCATTCACCCTGTGTTACCCAGGAAATTACTGCAAACAAAAATGTATACATGACAGTAGTTGATGACATAAAACATCACATTGTAAAACAGTACATATGTCTGAATATCTCTGCTAACACCAAAACCATGTAGCAGAAGCAGCACAGACACAATTACCTACACACTCAAGTGTGCTAGCCTTTTCTGAGCATTTAAAGTGTTTTTAGAGAAAGTTACTGTATTTCTGTAAAAAAAAAAAAAAAAAAAATATATATATATATATATATATATATATATATATATATATATATTCTTTTTTCCCAGCTTTTCTAAGCTAGTCTAGCCCAATTTTCAGGTTCTGCTGAATCCAGGGTTGTGGTACAAGTTCCTGTGTTGCCCATACCTTACTTGGATAGAAGGAAGTTTCTCTGTTCACCAGTGAGAGTGGGGAGGTTTGAGCAGCCTATCTGTTCCTGGAGGAGTGGTCTCAGCCCAGCAACTAGTAGTTTATTGGCCATTTTGGGCTAATTTCTATCGCTTTCATCTCCCTGCTTTAAAACCTGCATTTGCATGGTTTTGCGCTTGTATACAACTCAGCAAAGCTCCTTGTGGTGTCCTGCAGAGTCCTACAAGCAGCAGAGTGACAAAAGAGTGACTTTGGATTGATTAAGTATCTTTTCTCTGCATTTTTTTCTGTCGACTGCTAATTTCACCTAAAACACGATTCTCTAGTGTTTTTGTGCTCTAAAAAGCCAATTTTTTGCTGAATACCTGATTGCACTTATAAAGTCATTTTTTTAGTTGTTTTTGTGTTCTAAGCATCTGTTTAACTGTTGTAGGCTACACACTCAAGTGTGCTAGCTTTGTCTGAGCATTTAAAGTGTTTTTAAAGAAAGTTACTGTATTTCTGTAAAAAAAGAAAAAAATAATATTGCTTCCTGCCTTTTCTAAGCTAGTCTAGCCCAGTTTTCAGGTTCTGCTGAATTCAGGGCTGCGGTACAAGTTCCTGTGTTGCCCATACCTTACTTAAATAGAAGGAAGTTTCTCTGTTCACCAGTGAGAGTGGGGAACTTTGAGCAGCCTATCTGTCCCTGGAGGAGTGGTCTCAGCCCACCAACTAGTAGTTTATTGGCCATTTTGGGCTAATTTCTATCTCTTTCATCTCCCTGCTTTAAAACCGACATTTGCGCGGTTTTGCACAGATTTGCGCAGTGCACCATGCCTGTTAGCTAGGGTTAAACTATTCCCGGCTTCACGAAGTCTGCTCTTCAATTTTTCCCTTGGAACTAGTCAAACTCTCAACTTAAGCATTCAAACCTTTCCTTTACAGTCCAGCACTTGCTCAAATCTCTTAGTCAGCACTAATAAACGCTAGCACTACACCACCCTATAATATACAGAAGAACAGGGCTCTCTATTCGTCCCTATCGTACAATCAGGAAAACAGTTCACTTTATCTGTTCAGGCATGTCCAAAGGGCAGTTTCAGGTGTACTCTCCAGTCCAGCTGGTGAATCTGGGCATCTTGAGGCAAAGTTACAATTGCCTCATGGACACAGACAACCATCTCCTCCTTCCAACAAACACAAATGTATGTGAGAGATGCAACTATACAGCCAGCCAAACTGGAGGCCAAGCTCTCTCAACCCAAAACTGGAACAGCCAGTCAAGAAGAGTAAGGAAACACTTGCACCACACTACCAGTCTCACATAGCCCAGTCATATCTGCACCCGCAAACAACACACATAAATACACAAAAACATACTCAGAGGCTCTAAACAAAAATCTGCCAAAGCAGCAGAGACCTCCAAAGCAGACATCCAAGCAACCTCCACCCCCCAACAACAACCATGTATCACATACTTCACAAAGTTAGTGTGCCATGCAATCACAGCCCTTAAGGCTAAATAACACACCCAATACACTAGTAATAGGTGACTCTATTGTCAGGCACACTGACGTCCCACTCACTAGACTGAACAAGGAGAAAGTTACTGTAAGCTACCTGTCAGGTGCCAAGATCCGCCACATAACACAAGCACTCAGGTCACCCCAAAACAGGTACAGATATGACTCTGTCATTGTCCATGTTGGTGTGAATGACCTGAGACGTACCTCCCTGGACTACATGAAAAGAGACATAGATGAGCTCTTGATCATGTAGCCCAGGCCAGTATGACCCTGACCCTGAGTAGCATCTTGCCCTCACCAAGAATGATGCCACAGTATAAAGACAAAAATGATCAATTTTAACAATTGGCTAAGCTATTGGTGTCATTCAGAGGGGATCCAGTGTCTGTCAGCCTGGGATGACATGCTCGACAAGCCACGTTGCTTCACCAGAGATGGCTTGCACTTGTCACCCTTAGGCTTTTGAATACTGGCTAAGGCTCTTGCCATCCCCATAGTGCCTTTTTTAGGCAAGGCTCAAAAGACAATCCACCTCCATAAACAACACAAGAAACCAAAAACTGAGGGTAATGCTACTAAATGCCAGAAGTCTAAACCTCAAAATGCATGCACTCGAGGCACTCCTCAGTATGGAGAGAATCAATATCTGTGCAGTAAAAGAAACCTGGTTCAAGGCTGCAGAGAGCACCCCAGCACTACCAGGCTATAACTTATACCATACCTTTCAGCCACAAAACCCAGACCAAAACACAAAAGGCGGGGGTGTATCCATTTTCAAAAAGGATACCCACACCTCCAGGTTAGTGGCACAGCACAAGGCCCCTGAGACCATCCATGTGCAACTAACAGTGGGCAAAACTGCTTTTCAGATTGTAGATCACTACAGATCACCCACCTTGTCTCAGGACATCCGTTCAGCATTTCTGAGAACATTGGAAAATATGAAGGTCCTACCAAACACCATGATATTGGGTGATTTCAACTACCCAAACATTGACTGGGAAAACTACTCAAGTACTAACTCCTTTGCCCAATGCTTTCTAGAGTTTATAAACTCAAACACCCTGCAACAACTGGTTACCACTCCCACAAGAGGTGACAACATATTGGACCTGATCATCACCAACATGGGGGATCAATGTTCCACACCAGAGGTAAACCCGTTGCTGGTAAGATCAGACCATAAACTAATCAGACTGGACATCCACATCCTGACCCCACCCCCAGTCAATGAAACCACTGTGAAAAACTTTTCAAAAGCAAACTTCACACTTCTCAAGACCAAGGTGGAAAGTTTCAAAGCCCCTTGCTAAAGGATAATGCTGCCCAAACCGCAGAATCCTTTACAAATGCATTCTATGAGCACGTACAGGAATGCATGGATTGAGCCATCCCAAGTAAAACCAAGACTCACTCCTACAAAAAGGGGAAACCAGTCTGGTGGACCCCGGCCATAAATAAGTTATACAACAGAAGGAGGAAACTATTACATGATAGAGCAAAATCCCAAAAAGGGAAGGCATCCCTGATCAGTATTAGCAAGAAACTACGATCCCTCATAAAATCATCTAAGGACATCTTCGAAAGAAAAATTGCCAAAGACTCTAAAGATAATCACAAAGCCTTCTTTAGCTATGTCAATAATCTAGGTGGCAACACTCAGATCTACTCTGAGCTAGTACAAAATGGCAAAAAATACACTGAACCAACTGACATTGCCAACATCCTGGCTGACAGGTTCAGTGCAATCTTTACCCCCCCTCACCCCCAAAAGGGCCCGTGTCCATCCCAGAAGAATGTAGATCCCCAGACATCACAGACACATAGGTGAAAACAGCCCTTTCCAAAGCCAAAAACACATCATCAATGGGACTGGATGGTATCCCAGGCTGCTCCAAAATGAACTAGACCCTCACCTAAATTCACTGTTCAAACTCAACCTTACCACAGGTTATGTACCCAAAAAATGGCATACAGCAAAAGTTATCCCACTCCACAAAGGTGGTGCCACAATGGATCTGAGAACTATCGCCCTATAAGCCTGACTAGCCTGGTCTGCAAAGATATGGAGCACATCATCATGGAACTCATTAACAGAGACATTGGGAACCTCCAGACACTGGACCCTACCCAATTCGGCTTTGTTAAAGGCAGATCTTGCCTCCTAAACCTAGTTGACTTCTTTGAAACAGTTACCAAGGCCATAGATGAGGGAAAGGTAGTCCACACAGCCTACCTGGACCTCGCAAAGGCCTTCAACACCATTCCCCACTCTGGCATTATAGACAAGCTTACCAGCTTGAACATTAACCATTATGTCATGAGATGGGTTGCCAACTGGCTCATGGATAGAACTCACATGGTCAGGGTTGCGGGTGCCATGTCCGAGTCTAAACCAGTTACAAGTGGCATCCCACAGGGCTCAGTCCTGGGACCCCTCCTGTTTGGTATATATTTCTTTGAGGTACAGGCAAGCACGGGAGGACTATGGCTGACCATGTTCACAGATGATTGCAAACTGGGGCCATAACTGACTTTCTGGCTGACACAGACATCCTCCAGAAGGGTCTCACAGAGACGAATACCTGGTGTCAGAACCATGGCCTCAAGCTAAATGCCAAAAAGTACATAGTCATCCCTTTTGGGAAAAACAAAGTGCCCACAAACTACAACATAAGTGGTAATCCACTAAGTACAGAAGATGTAATTAGGGTTCTGGGGATCCAAGTAGATAGCAACCTCTCCTTTGATAATCACATTGCAAAAATGGTTAGAAAATCCTTCTATGTAGCCCACCTTATCATGAAAGGGTTCACATCTCGGTCAAGAGAGGTCATTGTGCCCCTCTACTCATCACTCATCAGGTCCATAATAGAGTACAGTGCCCCATTTGGGATGTACCTTACTCGACACCTGCAACAGCTGGAAAGACCACAGAAGTATCTCACCAAGAGGATCGTGGGCCTCAAACAGATGCCCTATGCAGCTCGACTAAAGAAACTCCAGCTCTACTCGGTTGCTTACCACCTACGCAGAGGTGATCTCTGCCTGACGTACAAGGCCATGTCTAACTCGGAATTAGTGGACATGCTCCACCTCAAGAAAACAAATCTCTTAGAGCCGCACGCTCTAGGGATTTAAACCTCAGCACAACAATAAATAGGACATGGTGGAGGGATAGATTCCTGTCCCAGAGACTTCCCTTGCTCTGGAATAGAATCCCATTCCATGTTAGGCAAAGCCCCTCACTGACTCTCTTCAAGAGAAATCTTGACGAGTGGATGGGAAATCGTAAATTTACCCCTGAGATCACTTAAATGGCCCTGCTGGACAGAGGCTCAGGAAGCTAATCTAAAAGAGAGGCGAAAGCCAACACTTTCTGGCTAGACTTATAAATGCCCTTGGGCAGATAGCCTAGTACCTACCTATGAACCTATGAACCTAAGAACCTACTATCCTTTGCCCATTTTGACCACATATTCTCAACCAATCTACAGATATCCCACAGAAACCGGTTGCTAGCTGTAGGTGTAGAACACAAATGCTTGCACTGGAGTACAACCTACCTGGAATGCATTCACACATACAATACAGAAGGTCATACTGGGAATGCTCCCACACTTAAAGAAATGAAACCCATTTCTGACAACAAAATAATGAAAGGTCATACTGGGCATGCTCCCACACTTAGAGAAAAGCCCATGTCTGGCAACAACAGTGGACTATACATATCTTACAGTCACAGATGTTTGTGCACACACTCCATATTGCACACCAGTCATGCTTTGCACACACATTGGATAGGAATACACACATATATCCAAGGACAGCTTACTATAATAGGCCAAACTTATGCATAGATGTGTGGAAGAGAGTGACAGACAGTGACAAAGAGCCTCCCGTCATGAGGCCTGTCCCACCCATCACACATCCAATTGGCTAAAACCACATGATGTACAAATGTCAATCACTGTCGACATTTTCTTCTGGTATCCTTCAGCACTATAGTGTCTGTGGGGCTTTTGATAACTGTGTAACATGACCGTACAAGTCATTATTAATCTAGCAGTTGTATACACATACCTGTTAAATTTAAACCTGTGTGTGACTAAGTGTTGTGTGTCTGCTTCCAGATGAATGGTTTATGGACCATGGACAAACTCTGCACTCCCCATTGCCCTACGTTGGCAAGTCTGCTGCTGTAATTTACCTTGAAATGCATATTTGGTGAAGGAATAGCCCTATAAGCTCCATGGTGTGTGATATAACTACATAATGCTATAGTGTGATGTAATAGTTATGTAGGAGTTCTAATCGCAAATATGGCAACAGTGAAACTTTGTGTGTTTGTTTGTATGTGTAGGGATCAATGCTTTTTAGGCCATTCACAGTCACTACAATTTCCATTGCCCTACTTTTTCAGGGCTGCTGATGTCATTTACTTTGAACTACACCTTTGGGGAAAGAGTACTCTAATAAGCTCCATGGCGGGTGCTGTAGCTGTGTAATGCTGTAATGTAATGTACTAGTTTGGTAGGAGTTCTAATCCCAGACTTGACAACTATGAAACTCTGTGTGTGTGTTTGTTTGTCTGTGTAGGGATCAATGTTTTTGAGGTTCTTCACAGTCACTACAATTTCCATTGCCCTCCATTGGTAAGCCTGCTGATGTCATTAACCTTGAAATACACCTTTGGGGAAAGAGTAGCACAGAAAGTTCCATGGCCTGTGCTATAACGGTGTAATGCTATATTGTGATGTAATAGTTAGATAGGTGTTCTAATCCCAGACATGGTAACTGTGAGACTCTGCGTGGGTGACTGTTTGCTTGTATGTGTATTGATAAATGCTTTTGAGGCCATTCACAGTCACTACGGTTTCCATTGTCCTATTTTGGCAAGCCTGCTGATGTTATTCACCTTGAAATACACCTTTGGGGAAACACTAGCCCAGTAAGCTCTGTGGCGTGTCCTGTAACTGTGCACTGCTGTAGTGTGATGTATTAGTTAGGTAGGAGTTCTAATGCCAGACATGGCAACCATGAGACTCTGTGTATGTGTGTGTGTGTGTGTGTGTGTGTGTGTGTGTGTGTGTGTGTGTGTGTGTGTGTGTGTGTGTACTTGTCATCAGTATCCTGTGTGGAGTTAGCTTTGAGTGTTTAATAACAGGGCTCACTGTGGAGCGGGTTTTGCAAATGTCTTATATGGTGGGCCTATTATATGTCACAATGTCCATTTTACAAGGACAACAGATGTCAAACAGCAGATAGGCTGGTGTAGATGATCCACACTCTTACATGTGACATCATGGATTGGGGAACAATATAGGCAACCCTTGTATTACCCAGAGAACACTCTCCATCCATGTATCATACACAAACACACTTGGCTAGGCAACAACCACTATGTTGGTAGTTCCCTGCATATTGCCCACAGATAGCAATCATGGTGTGATTGCAGTGGACTACAGAGGGCATGGCACAATGTTCCATCCCTACAATAGGCAAATCACTGCATACAGTGGTCCTTTGCTATGTTCCCCACTGGACGCCTGCAACAACTGTAGATTCAGCAAATGTAACCCACAAAGGAAATACCATGCCTTATACA
Organism: Protopterus annectens; assembly: GCF_019279795.1. NCBI lineage: Eukaryota > Metazoa > Chordata > Ceratodontiformes > Protopteridae > Protopterus > Protopterus annectens. Next base: position 547,914,404 of record NC_056737.1, read on the forward strand.
CTTGGCCTGTAGGGACAGATGCCAATAACACTAGTGAATACCTATATCATGCTGTCAATGTAGGTGCAGGGTCAACCTGGTTTCCATTGCCAGGTCACACCACATGAGGTCAGGAATGGCACATCAGATGCTAACAATCTGTCCACACAGCATGCCCCAGACACCCCAGGTACACTTCCACATGTCACAGAACATGCATATGGGACATGTGCACATCCCAGACACCATCCATGTTATGGAATATAGAACACATACATGGCAAGCATTGCACAGCACTGGCCACTCACAATAGTAACCCAGATGAGTGGATGGTGAATATCTGTGTGGGCCAGTCAAGAGACTACACCCCTGAGCCACACTGCAGACCATTGTCATGTGACCTGATGCCAAGGTATACCCTTTGCCTAGCCTTGTACAGCCTTCTGTCACAGTCAACCACTACACACTTGTGAAGCAATGCACCCATGCAAGTAAGTACTGGCAAACATGTGTCTGTGTGTGTGGAGATCAATGATTTGGATGCCATTCACACTCACTGGACCTCCCATTGCCCTACTGAAGCATGCTTTCTGATGTCAGACACCTTGACATACCCTTTGCCCATATATCAGCCTGATAAAATCTATGGTGCGTGAGATGCCTGTGTAATACTGTAGTGTAGCAAACCTGTTAGTTAGGAATTCTAATTCTGACTCTGCCAACAGTGATAATGTGTGGGAGTCCCTTAGAGGGTGTGTCTGTGTCATTCTTGACACCTGTTCTTGTGGACAGGCACATGTACTGCACCTACCTTTTCCCTCCTTTATCGCTGTTGCTGATTTCACTCACAAATATGCTGTTGGACAGCTTCCAACATGTAAGCTCTATGGTGCATGCAATAACGGCATTGAAATGCAATAGCAATACATAGTCAGGCAGGGGATTGAAACCCTGTACTGCTAAGTGTGTGACACAAACATGCGTAGCTTTTACTCTCCTACGCCCTCCCTCTCTTACTTTGTTTGTCTCTCTCACTCCCTCTCTGGTGGATGTGGAGAAGTACACCTGCTTTGCTTAGGCAGCAGCTTGTGTTTTGTAAGTGATGCTCATAATCAGCTGATGGCCTGTGCATGAATTGCAGTCCTCCACTAGCTGATTGCATGTGGAACAGCTGTGGTAACATCCCCATAGCCAATTGCATGGAAACACACTCCTATAACTAGGAACATCATGTGGGTGTTGGGCCTTTTCATTCACTGTGAACAGGACTTCATGTCGGTGTTTGGCAAACAACATCACAGATAGTAGTGGGATATGCCTCTAACAACATACACTGTGGAGACAGGCCAACAAACAGGAGGGGGATGTTCCAGACATGACTACAGAATTCAAGTCTTGCTCTTCTGCATTTGAAATAATGTTGGTTTAACAGGGTTTGTGTTGATATGGCTGGACTACATGATTTACTACCTGTCATGACAGTGTTACGTGGTTGAGGAAGCTCCCACCTGTAGGGCTATCTGCAGACTGGCCAGAGTTTGGAGTCTTACGTGTGTTGTGTTACAAACAGATTACCTATCTTTAGAACTGCAGAAGCATAGTCTGAGGATTGCATTCAGTACATGGTGACAACCATGAGAGTTACTGACTTCATATCCCTCACAGGACATATGTCACAACAAACCCTGTTACACAAGTAAATGTATGAGGTTATCACAGCAACATTTATTTATTTTATTTATTTTACATTTGTTAACCGGGCTAGTCCAACTGGATACATGTCCATTATCAGTGGAGGCCCGAGGAGAAAAGCTCCACTATCTAATGCATAATAACAAAAATACATTCAAAGTACATAGGTAATTTAAGACACAACTAAAACAGGGATTTAAAATTACATAGGGAATTAAGACACAAGTAAAACAGGCATATAGGCTTTCCTTTCAGTAAGTTCAAAAAGGTGAATACAGAGACTATCAAATTTCTACAGTACAGGTCAAAGTACATAGGTAATTTGAGATTCAACTAAAACAGGCATTCATAATTACATATGGAATTTAAGACAACTAAAACAGGCATTTAGGCTATCTTTTCAGTAAGTTCAAAAGGTGAAAACAGAGACTATCAAATTTCTTCAGTACAGGTATATAAAATGTGAGACAGAAATAATTAAGTAGTTTAAAAGCAAAAGATAGAGTTACTAGAAAATTTTAGTTTGAAGTTGAGAGAGTCAATTTCTTAGGTAGAGATGAAAAATAAAATGGAGGGAGAAAAAGAGTTGGGAGACAGTGCAAAGGATGCAGGAGATGTAGAGATGTCAATATTGGCCCTGTGTTTGTGCCTCCAGCCATAACTCCATCAACCTTTGTACATATGTCATGCAGCAAGAGGTGCATATGTTCAGTACACCATTATTTATTGACATCATATGTGATAACAAGCCAGTGCGATATCAGACTGCTAGACATATTATGTATAGTAGGGGTTATATTTGAGGACAAAACTTGGACAGTTTGTCGTAGTGTGTACAGTAGTGAGCTCTGTGTACTTATGGCAATTGTCGACAGTGTATGCATTGCGAATATGCACCTCGGCCTGTGTACAGACTGCAGTGGATGTCATTGTTCTTGGTCCCATTCTAGCTGATGTTGCATGCTGCTCGAGTGTATGGTACCCTATTGGCTTACATATTTGTAGGGCCAAACACAACATGTCCCATACCACAGTCAGGCATCAGAATACACTGTGTATTGGCCCAGTATATGTAGGGTTAGTGTGTGAGTGGCACATATGAGGATGGTGTTGATCCCACAGTCCATATACTGTAATATTAAGCATGCTTACCATACGTGGCTGTGGCTGTGTTCACATTGGTTGTGGGTATGTGCTTTCACATAGGTGTCTGTTACTCTGTGCTGTGACATGCCTGTAGAGCCTGCTATATTCACAGGTACATGTGTATTCCCCAATAAGAAATGTAGGCCGGTGTTGTGGCAGTCTGCCTATAGTTTGCACAGTGCTTTGTGCCATACCTAGCAGCTCAGTGTACTTACCCAGTGTGATGTTATGTCCAGATATTTGTCAGATGTACTGCTGCTGGGCTACCATAACTATCATGTATTTCTGACAAAGCAGTGGTATGCTGTACAGATGTATGTCACTAACTAGTGCGTAGTATGTGGGCATGTGACCTAAGCTCCACTGGTTATTATGTGTCAGGACAGACAGGAGTGTGTGAATGCATAAACTGTGTGGGCATATGTATTCTGGTATTTACAGCATATACCCATTTACATGGCTGTTAACATACACACTGTCAGGCTTGGTCCACACATCTTGCACTAAGAGGTTTTGTGTATACCTCTGGACTGACGATAGTGTGTCAGACTGTCCACGTTTATTGTCATATCTCTGCTGTATTCCACAGGATCATTACTGATATCTGTGGTACTGTACTATGATGACCTTAGGATGTCTGTCATTAATTGATGGGGTACATGTCAATAGCAGATGTGACCTCCCACATACAACATTTATGTTAAACCCCAGTTACAGTAGCAACAACATACATTTATACCTGCAATACTTACATGACATCCCCTTGCACTAAGAGTTTGTGACTATTGGTGCTCAGGTATAACTCCACTCCATGTTCTGGACATATGTTAAACAAACATATATATATATATATATATATATATATATATATATATATATATATATATATATACATATATATATATATATATATTTACATTTGTTGACCGGGCTAGTCTAGCTGGATACATGTCCATTTTCAGTAGAGGCCCAGGGAGAAAAGCTCCAAGAGATACATAAAAAATTCAAATACAGAGCAAATACAGATCAAAATATATATATATTTTTTTTAATGCAATATATTCAATGGTCTAATATGTTACATATAATAAAGTTTGTTGGTGATATAATGGTATTTTCCTGATCTAGGAAAATGTAAAGAGTATCAGAGTAACTAAAGCCTTTAAAAAAATAAAAATAAAAAAGTTAGTTGGGGTGAGTAAAAAAAGTTAGTCAGGGTGAATGCAGCTGCATAGCCAGTGTGTCTTTAGAAATAGCATAAGTTTCTTTTTAAAGAGTGGGAGAGAAGTTAGAGTTGTTAGTTCGGTGGGTAGTAAATTCCATAGCTTTCCTACAGAGTTAGAGTAAAGGGAGTCACCTGATGAGTTGTTGGATCTTGAAATGTTTATTAGTAGTTTGTTTGAGGAGCGTAGGTTCTTGAGGTTTTTGTAGGGTTCGATGATAGTGGAGAGTACTGGAGTATTAGTAGGTTGATGCAGGGTCTTATGGACAATTGCAAGCTGGAGATATTGAAGAAGGTTAGCAAATTCTAGCCAGTCTAGTTGTTTTAGGTTAAGACAGTGATGAGTTTGGAAGGGAGAACCTGTAGCAAATCTGGCTATATTATTATAGGATGTAGCCAGTTTGTTGATGTTATTTTTTGAAAGATTAGTATATACAGGTGAGGCATAGAGTAGAGTTGAGATTG